>NC_063174.1:62076191-62201107 GCF_023159225.1 Perognathus longimembris pacificus | reverse complement strand
CCCCGCCGCCCGCCCTCCCTCCCGCCCTCTCGTCGCCCGTGCAGGCGGCGCGGCCCATGGGCTATTTCGAGCTGCGGCTGAGCGCGCTGCGGAACGCGAACGGCGAGCTGCTGAGCGGCGCCTGCTGCGACGGCGACGGGCGGACGGCGCGCGCGGGGGGCTGCGGCCGCGACGAGTGCGACACGTACGTGCGCGTGTGCCTCAAGGAGTACCAGGCCCAGGTGACGCCCACGGGGCCCTGCAGCTACGGCCACGGCGCCACGCCCGTGCTGGGCGGCAACTCCTTCTACCTGCCGCCGGCGGGCGCTGCGGGGGACCGAGCGCGCGCGCGGGCCCGGCCCGGCGGCGGCGGCGGCGACCGGGACCCGGGCCTCGTCGTCATCCCCTTCCAGTTCGCCTGGCCGGTACGTGCGCCCCCCCCCCCCCCGCGCCCCAGCCCTCCCCTTCGGCGCCCGGGCGCCGGCCGGCGGGTGGCCCGGCCGCACCGGCGGCGGCGGCGTTGGCGGGGCCCGGTGCGGGGCGGGGCGGGCCGGGGAGCGCCGCGCGGCGGGGGGGCCGGGGGGCCTCTCCTGGCCACGTGGGCGCGCGGCGGGGGGGGGGCGGACGCGGGACGGGCGGGCGGGCGCGGGGTCGCGGCGGGGCGGGGCGGCCCTCGTGCGCGGCCCGCGGCGTGTGCCCGCGTCGCCCCGCGCGTGTCTGTCTGGGTGGGGAGGCGCGAGGCGCCCCGGGCCGCGGAGGCATGTGCGCTGCGCGTGCTGGGGCCGGTCCGGGGCAGGTCCTGGCGGAGCCGCCCCCGGGCCCACAGCCAGCCTGCGCCCGCCCCGCAGTTTCCTGGATGCCCGGGGGGCACGGACCGGGCTCGGGACCTGCGCCGGCTGGGCCTAATCTCTTGTGCTGGCAGCGGGGCCTACGCTGGAAAGATCCCCGGGAAAGAGACGGGGAGCCCCTCCGTGACCCTTTGTGGCCCCGCAGCCTGTGGGTGCTTTGATTAGCTTGTTACTCTCTGAAGGGTGGGAATCTGAGCCCAGGGGGCACCCTGCCTCCTTTGGTGGTGGCCAGCTAAGAAGGCAGAAGCTGGGGCCTCTGCAGGGCCAGCTGGCTAGGAGTAGGTGGTGGTGGGATCCACGTCTGCAGGAGACAGGCCCTGTGCCTGCGGCTGCTGAATCTCCAGGTGGAGAGGTGGTGGACCAGGGAGGCTTCTTCCAGTGCTTTGTCTGCTTTCTGGCTCGGTGCTCAGAGGTCCCGACGGCTCGGTCACTGTTAGGGGGCCTGGAAGTGGGTGGGGGAGGAAGCCATCCCGCCACCCTGAAAGTAGGTCCTGGAGTAAGTCTCAGGCCAGTCAAGAGCGCTTGGGATGGGTGAGCTGGGACGGGAGGGAGGGGTGCCGGGCAGTGACCTGGGAGCCTTCCTGGACGCTGGCTTCTGGCTGGCTGGCCCAGCCGCCGGGAGGGCGGCAGATCATCTACCTGGTCCCGAAACAGACTGTTTAGAGCTAGGCCTGGGTTGGTGGTGTGCATCTGGGGTTGGTGCGGGTGCTCGGGGTTGATGCCGAGGTTGGGCCGGCAGCCGCTCCCCTGCCCAGGCTCTGAGTCCCAGGCTGTGCCTTCTCCCCCAGCCTTGCCTGGCCCCTCTGCCTTGTCTTCGGCCCTTCCGCCCCCCCCCCCCCGCCCAGCCGCTCCCGCCATCCTCTAGCCCTCCGATACCCCAGTGCCCCGCTGGACGCCCAGGCCTCAGCTCGGAAGTGCAGCGCATCCCCAAATTAAGAAGGCCGGGGCAGGCAGGGGAGGATCTGGGGCAGTTGGGCAAGCCCCGCCCCTCGCCCCCACAGAGGCGCAGCAGCAGGCAGGTCTGAGCAGGGCCCGTAGCCTGTCATCTACACTTGGGCCCACGCCAGCAGGGCTCCAAATCGCTACCTGAGGATGTGTTTTCTGCTCAAATTGGCAGCAGTGGGCGTGGGGGCAGGGAGGCCCTGGAGGAATGTGGCGGGCCAACGCGTGTCCCGCGTGGCTCTTTGCCCCGGTGGCTGGCCGGTTGGGTTGGGATGGGTTGGGCTCTGGCCCTCCTCGGAGCCTGGCACGGGGTCTTGGAGCCCTCTCCCTTCCTCCTCCCAGCCATTTCCTTCAAAGGTCCCAGGAGGGGACAGGCCCTGGGTGGAGGGCCAGACCCGAAGGGTGGCAGCATGTTCAAAGGGCAGTTCTGGTCCTCCCTCTCCCAGGTGTGGAGCTGGGGCGCTGATGCCAGCATCCTGGTATTTCCGCCGGGTCGGTTAGCAGCCCTGCGGCCATGCTTGCCGCAAGTCCAGCTCTGCCCCGTGAGCTGTCGTGCGTCGGATCTAGGTGTTTACTGGTGCACTTGGCCCCCGCTGGAGATCGCAAGGGCAGTGTCAGTACCGAGGCAGAGGCTTCAGCGGGCAGGTAGAGTGGACTCTGTCCAGAGCAGCCTGGCACTCTCGGGCTCCCCGGGGGTAGCTGTGTGGGGGCTCCCTGCGGGAGGACTGGATGGAGAAGGCCAGGCTTCACGTGCAGTCTTCCCCTGGTGTCCACGGCCTGTGGCTCTGAGTCTGTCTCAGGCTCTGCCTCCCCGAGTGGGAGGGCCCTCAGGCTGTAGGGGCGGCCCCAGTGTGGGGGCTGCCCCTTTTCTTCTGCTTGTATCCAGATGGCTCTCAGGAGGCCAGTGTCCTCTTGGGTGGGCCCTGGGGCCTGGCCTGTGGCTGGCAGGGTGGAAGCCGTGTTGGTGAGCGCTCTGTGGGTGTGGCAGGTGGCTGATGGACGGTTCAGAGGAGGGAGAGAGCTTTCCTTCGGCCAGTCCAGAGGGTCAGCTATGTCTGTATAGCGGGGGATGCACTTGCCTGGCTGGCCCATCTGTGGAGCGCAGGAGTTCCACCCGGGGCAAGGCCCGGCTCGCTGGCTTACTTCCTTGGAGCTAGACCAGAGTATAGGTGCCAGAGTTCGTTGTGTCTGCTGGCATGGTGGGGCATGGACCCTGTGGCAGGTCTGGGATCATGGGGAGAACTGAAGTGGGTCTGGGGCCGGACTTGCTTCTGATGGCTCAGCAATGCTGCGACAGGGCCTTCAGCAGTGCCGGCCAGCTCTCCTCCCCCAAGACAGGTTCCAGAGCCCTTAGGTGGAGTTCTTCTGAGGTTAGCTGTGGGAACCTCAGTTGGGGCCCATACTGAAGCCCTCCACAGATTGCCTAGCCCTTCCTCTCTCCCCTCCTCGCTGTCCAGCAGGAGGCCGAGGCCTCTGAGGGCCAAATGGGTAGAGGAGGTGCTGTGAAAGGCCCCGAGTGTGAGGGACAGACTGGTGAGATGTGGATAAGGGCGTGGCGCTTAGCCCCATGTGCCCCTAGCCTATTTTAGGGCCTCCGGTCTGTATGCTGGAGGCCCCTGCCCCAATCTCCCTACACCTTCTTGGTGGAGATCAGGAGTCCCGTTTTGGGGGGGGCTCCAGCATGTTCTGTTTCACTCTGCATCTGGCTTGCAGCCTGATAGTGAGGGTCTTGCCCAGGCTGTGGTATGGGATCGGGTGGGGCTATATCAGTGCCAGGCAAAATGGAGACCCAGCTAGAGGGAGAGCTGATCCAGCAGTGAAGGAGCTCAAAATGGATGGGGCTTTGCCTTGGGCTTGAGATGGTGGGTGCTCTGGGTTGGTGGTGTGTATCTGGGTTGGTGGTGTGCATCTGGGTTGGGGGTGTGCATCTGGATTGGTGGTGTGTATCTGGGTTGGTGGTGTGCATCTGGTTGGTGGTGTGTATCTGGTCGGTGTGGGTGCTCTGGGTTGGTGGTGTGCATCTGGGTTGGTGGTGTGCATCTGGTTGGTGATGTGTATCTGGGTTGGTGCGGGTGCATCTGGGTTGGTGGTGTGCATCTGGGTTGGTGGTGTGCATCTGGTTGGTGGTGTGTATCTGGGTTGGTGGTGTGCATCTGGTTGGTGGTGTGCATCTGGTTGGTGGTGTGTATCTGGGTTGGTGATGTGCATCTGGGTTGGTGCGGGTGCATCTGGGTTGGTGGTGTGCATCTGGGTTGGTGGTGTGCATCTGGTTGGTGGTGTGTATCTGGGTTGGTGGTGTGCATCTGGTTGGTGTGGGTGCTCTGGGTTGGTGTGGGTGCTCTGGGTTGGTGGTGTGCATCTGGGTTGGTGGTGTGCATCTGGTTGGTGTGGGTGCTTTGGGTTGGGGGTGTGTATCTGGGTTGGGGGTGTGCATCTGGTTGGTGTGGTGTGCATCTGGGTTGGTGGTGGGCATCTGGGTTGGTGGTGTGTATCTGGGTTGATGGTGTGCATCTGGGTTTGTTGTGGGTGCATCTGGGTTGGTGGTGTGCATCTGGGTTGGTGCAGGTGCTCTGGGTTGGTGCAGGTGCTCTGGGTTGGTGGTGTGCATCTGGGTTGGTGGTGTGCATCTGGTTGGTGGTGTGCATCTGGTTGGTGGTGTGTATCTGGGTTGGTGGTGTGCATCTGGTTGGTGTGGGTGCTTTGGGTTGGGGGTGTGCATCTGGGTTGGTGTGGGTGCTCTGGGTTGGTGGTGTGCATCTGGTTGGTGGTGTGCATCTGGTTGGTGTGGGTGCTTTGGGTTGGGGGTGTGCATCTGGGTTGGTGTGGGTGCTCTGGGTTGGTGGTGTGCATCTGGTTGGTGGTGTGCATCTGGTTGGTGGTGTGCATCTGGTTGGTGTGGGTGCTTTGGGTTGGGGGTGTGCATCTGGGTTGGTGGTGTGCATCTGGTTGGTGTGGGTGCTTTGGGTTGGTGCAGGTGCTCTGGGTTGGTGGTGTGCATCTGGGTTAGTGGTGTGCATCTGGTTGGTGGTGTGCATCTGGGTTGGTGCGGGTGCTCTGGGTTGGTGCGGGTGCTCTGGGTTGGTGCGGGTGCTCTGGGTTGGTGGTGTGCATCTGGGTTGGTGGTGTGCATCTGGGTTGGTGATGTGTATCTGGGTTGGTGGTGTGCATCTGGGTTGGTGATGTGTATCTGGGTTGGTGGTGTGCATCTGGGTTGGTGATGTGTATCTGGGTTGGTGGTGTGCATCTGGGTTGGTGGTGTGCATCTGGGTTGGTGGTGTGCATCTGGGTTGGTGGTATGCGTGTGGAATTGGCTGGAGGGGGTTGTCACCTGCTGGAATCCTCTCAGGCTGCTCTAAGGTGTCTAGACAGACTGGAGTCAGGTTTGATCAGTAAGGTGCCCTGAGGAGGCCCGGCAAAGCCCTAGCAGGAGGTGTTGTTATTTCAAGGTTTTAATCTACACAGGGTCTCTGTGCCTATCCTGAGCTGGTCCTTGTCCCTATCATGAGCTAGCCTTGTCCCCACCTCAGCTGGCTTTGTCCCCATCCTGAGCTGGCCTTGTACCCATCCTGACCTGGTCAACCTGAACAGGTCCCTGTTCCCATCCTGAGCTGGTCCCTATCCCTGACCTGAGCTGGACTTGTCCCTATCCTGAGCTGGTCCTTGTCCCCACCTTGAGCTGGTCTTGTCCCCATATTGAGCTGGTCCCTGTCCCCATGCTGAGCAGATCCCTGTCCCCATGCTGAGCAGATCCCTGTCCCCATCCTGAACAGATTCCTGTCCCCATCCTGAGCTGACCTTGTCCTCATCCTGAGCTGGTCCTTGTCCCCATCCTGAGCAGATCCCTGTCCCCATCCTGAGCAGATCCCTGTCCCCATCCTGAGCTGGTCCTTGTCCCCATGCTAAGCTGGCCTTGTACCCATCCTGAGCAGATCCCTGTCCCCATCCTGAGCAGATCCCTGTCCCCATCCTGAGCTGACCTTGTACCCATCCTGAACAGATTCCTGTCCCCATCCTGAGCAGGTCCCTGTCCTCATCCTGAGCTGGTCCTTGTCCCCATCCTGAGCAGATCCCTGTACCCATCCTGAGCAGATCCCTGTCCCCATCCTGAGCAGATCCCTGTCTCCGTCCTGAGCCGGTCCCTGTCCCCATCCTGAGCCGGTCCCTGTCTCCGTCCTGCAGATCCCTGTCCTCATTATGTGCTGGTCCTGGTCCCCATCCTGAGGTGGTCTGTGACACCATGTTCTGTCCTGATCTTTTCCCTGTGCCCCTTGTGAGTTGGCCCCTGTCCCTACGTCCCATCCTGAGCTAAGTGTGAACAGCTGGCTGAGTCAGCTGCAGTCCCAGGTGTGTACGAGGAGAGGTGGGTACGAGGTGTGCATGGGACCCCTATTTCCAATCAGTGCCTGGGGTCTCCCGGAGTGGGGCACCCAGGCCAGGCTCTAGCGGGTTTCTGGTGTGACGCATGGACATCTGGGCTCATTCATGGGGTGGGCCTGCCGTCTGCTCCTGCTGTGGCCCCTGATCCCCAGAGCCGGGGGCGGGGAGGGTGCCCCTTCCCCCTGTCCCTTGGGTGACAATGGTTGCATAGACCTGGTCTCTCCCAAGCTCAGGTTTCAGGAAATGTATCTCTGCTGGGGCTTAGGGTGCTGGCTGCAAGTGCTGTTGCTCTGTGGGCGGCCCGGCCCGGATGCTGAAGGAGGAGGATGGGGTGGAGTCCGGGCCCACGGTGCCCGAGCTCTGGCTGGCCTGGGGGGTGGGGTGCTCCCATGTCTACTTTTCCCGTGCGTGTGGCCTCCCGCCCTGTCATCCGTGTGGGGGGGGCGATGGGAGGGGGTGTCCTTGGGGGCCCGTCAGGCTGAGCTGACAGGAGGAGCGTGGCAGGACCTGGGAGCTAAGCCCTCCTCTGGAGAGGCCTCTGGAGGTGGGGATGCAGGTGGCCAGCCAGGCTGGTCTGGAAGGAAGGTCCCCCGGTCTCCTCCCTGCAGCTGAGGAAACTCGTCTCTCCCGGGTCCCCCACCCCCAGTCCCGGCAGCCCCCGTGGGCCCACAGGCCTCCAGCCCGGGGACCAGCGTCCCGTCTGTGCCAGACCTGGCGGGGATGAGCCCTGCGGCCCCGGGCCGGCGGCCACCGCCCCGGGCTTTGCCCGGCAGGACGCGGTCTTGGAGGCGCGCAGGTGGCGGGGGGTGGCAGGTGGGGCGAGTCAGCCAGCCTGCCGGCTCAGGTTCGCCCCGCTTCCTGCCGTCCAGGTGTAGGGAGCCCAGCTGGCGGGCGGCGGGGCCCTCTTGGGCGGCGTGCGTGCGTAGGTCCCTATGGAAGCCGGTAACCGGAGCCCTGGGCTCGGGCCGAGGGGGTGGTAACTCTACCTGGGCGGCTGGCGTGGGTTTCCTGGGAGCCCAGGGAGGCTTCTGCTCTCCTGCAGCCAGGTGGGGCTCTGCGCACGGAAGCCCGGGCCCAGGCTCTTCCACCCGTGCCGGGCCGGTGGGCTTGGCTCGCAGTTGGTCCCGGCCCCTCGCGCTTGGCTCCCGGCCGGCTCCCCGTGCCCGTCCACAGCCAGAGCGTATTCGGTCCCCGGTGGCCGCCACCTTGCCGAGCCTGGTCGAGGCCGGGAGCGGCTCTCTGGTGGCCTCTGCCCCACACCCCTGCTCTCCCGACTCCGTGGCGTCCTTGCTGGGCTCCCCCTCGCCCCGCAGCCTCCAGTCGCCCCGTGGGTCCTGTGCGGCCCCGGTGGCTCCCTGCTTTCCGTGGGCCCCGACCGCCGGGCCGGGGCGATGTCTGACCCAGGCACCCCGTGGGAGTGAGCGGGGGTGGGGGGGCGCCCTAGGGAGGGAGAGGCGTGAGGCCTGGGCGGGGGCGGCCCCGAGGGTGGCGTCCAGGCGAGGAGGCGTGCTCCCGGGCCTGGCGCATGCGGCCCGCTGGCCTCCCGCGGCGGGGAGGACCCAGTGGCCGCGGGCAAGGGAGAAGAGAAGCTCTGGTGGTCTGGAGGGGCTGTGGCCAGGGTGGACCAGGGGCGAGCTGGACTTCAGAGCGCGGGGGGAGGGGGTGCTGACCGCCCCTGGGGCCTGGGTGGCTTCTAGAAGTCACCAGCTGGCTTCTGCTCCCAGCCCGGCTTCTGGGCGGCGTGAGCCTGGGTTCGAGGTGGGAACTCAGGAGGGCTCCAGGGGGTGCATCTGGAGGCAGAGCAGAGGACACCCCCGCCCCGGGGGACGTGTGGGGATGGCAGAGGGCCTCCAGGGCCCGGCGGTGCCCGAAGCGCAGCCGGGCGTGGCTGTGCGTGCCAGGGGGCAGGTGGGGCGGAGGGACGGGCGCGGTCCGCCTCCGCGCTGGGCCGGCGCGGGCCGGGGAGGGCCGGGGAGGGGGCCGGGTTGCCTGGTGGGGCGTCAGGGAGCCCCAGGGCAGGGCAGCCAGGCTCCGGGCAGTGGTGGCCGAGGGCTCGCATGGGGGCCCGCTCCCTCCTGGGGCTGCAGCACCCGGGGACTGAGATTGTGCCAGGGAGGTCCCGGGCCTCTGGAGCCCCGCTGTCACTTCTGTACAGCTAGGGCTCTTCCCTCCCGCGTTCTGGGCCCGCCTGCCTGCCGAGTCCCTGCTGCGTGGGCCCCGCCGCAGGCCTGTGTGCTCCGTGTAGGTCCCCGTGTGTCTGGGAGCCGGACGGCGGGTGGCCGCCGCGCCGTGGCTCCCCAGTGGGCGTGGAGCCGACTCCTGGTCTCCAGGCTGCGAGGGGCGCGGATCTTCCTGCTGGAAGGGAAGTGCCGGTATCCTGCTGGACTCTGCAGGAGCCTCCGCAGCCCGGCCCCGTGCTCTGTGTCTGGGTGGGCTGGGACAGGCTGGGCAGGAGGGTCCCGAGAGCCGGGAGGAGGCCGAGCCCCCCTGAGCCTCCTGGCCAGCAGGGGCCTTTACTTTGAGCCCTGAGTTTTGGGGTCTGTGGAGGGGACGTGGTGAGTCCTGTGGAGAAGGGGTGCCTTGGAGCCTGGGGGTGGACGGGGCTGCCCGTGCCCCGGGGCCTGACTGGGCCCCCTGTGTCCACAGCGCTCCTTCACGCTCATCGTAGAGGCCTGGGACTGGGACAACGACACCACTCCAGATGGTGAGTGGACTGGGCCAGGGTCACCAGGACGACGGCTGCTGGCAGGCCCGCCCTCGGGGACGGGAGGCCAGGTCCTGCCACGGGGGGCAGAGGCTCGGGCTCCGGGAATGCTGCTTCTGCCCGAGGGCCTAGCGTGTGGTTTGCCTTCACTGCCCTGCTTCCAGGAAGCTCGGCCGTGTTGTGTGCCCACTGTTTCCCTTCCTGCTCCCAGCTCCAGTGTTGCTGTCCAGTGGGGCATGCTCTTTGGGGGCCTAAACTTACTTAGATGAGTAAGATGTCCTCCGGTGCCCCCCTTTCTGCCTAAGCAAGGCCTCAGAAGGGGTCTCTAGGGCTGGGTGTGAGGCCTGGTAGCAGAGGGCCAGCCCAGGGAATGGGTCACCTTAGGCCTGTGCTAATGAAGGGAAGAAGTAGAGTTCCCGTGACTTCTGTGGAAGTCTGGGGAGAAATGGCAGGGAGCTAGCGCTACGTTGGCCCAGGGCACTGCCCCAGCGCTCCTGGAGGGGCAGCTAGGCCCATGGAAGTTGAAGACCAAGGAAGCGTCTTTTGATGGAGCGATAAGGTGTTGGACACAACGCATATGTCTGTAATCCTGTCTACACGGGAGATGTAGACAGGATGACCTTGGACCAAGGCCAGAGTAGGCAAATGTAATGAGACCTTACCTGAAAAATAACACACACAAAGGGCTGGGGGCATGGCTCAAATGGTAAGAGTGCCTGGCTAGCACCTTCAGAGCATTGACTTCAAACCCCAGTAAAAATAAAAGGGGTATGTGTGGGTGGGAATGTGGCTTAGCGGTAGAGTGCTCGCCTAGCATGCATGAAGCCCTGGGTTTGATTCCCCAGCACCACATATGTAGAAAAAGCCAGAAGTGGCGCTGTGGCTCAAGTGGCAGAGTGCTAGCCTTGAGCAAAAGGAAGCCAGGGGCAGTGCTCAGGCCCTGAGTCCAAGGCCCAGGACTGGCCCCCCCCCCCCAAAAAAAAAAAAACAACATCTGATGGTGTTGGCAGGGTGTGCCTGGAGCTGCCAGGTAGCTAGTCACCATGGGGAAGGCAGGTGGATGGCTGGCTGAGTGCTGCCCCCATGTGGGCCGCAGCTGGACACCATGCCCGGCAGGGTGCTAGCCCGCCCCGGAGCAGGGCCCACAGAGTAGGCAGTGGTGGGCTCAAGCCTGGTGGGGCCTGGGGTTTGCTCGCGGGCCGTAGCCAGGGCCTTCCCCGGGGAAGCCTGTGGTCTGGCCCCTTCTCCTCACAGGGCCCGGCCTCCCAGGCCATCCACCAGTTTGGGTGGGGGCTGGGGCAGGAAGGCCGCCCAGGGGGCTGGCCGGGGCGGGGCGGCGCTGGGCATTGCCCCTGGGCCTGAACGTCCGGGGCCCGGGCGGCTTGGGCGGCTTCCACCTTCGCAGCCTCTGCAGGTGGGGGCCGGGTCGTTCCCCTGCCCCTCGGCTGCCAGGCCAGGTGGGTTTCTTGGGCCCGTAGCGGTGGGTGAGGTAGCTGGCTGTCTCTGCTGCCCCTAAAGAGGACCTGCTGATTGAGCGTGTGTCCCACGCGGGCATGATCAACCCCGAGGACCGCTGGAAGAGCCTGCACTTCAGCGGCCACGTGGCCCACCTGGAGCTGCAGATCCGCGTGCGCTGTGACGAGAACTACTACAGCGCTACCTGCAACAAGTTCTGCAGGCCCCGCAATGACTTCTTCGGCCACTACACCTGTGACCAGTACGGCAACAAGGCCTGCATGGATGGCTGGATGGGCAAGGAGTGCAAGGAAGGTGTGTCGGGCGGGGGCGGGGCCGGGCGGGGCGGGGCTCCGAGGGGCGGGGCGGGGCGGGGCGGGGCTCCGGGGGGCGGGGCCGGGGCGGGGCTCCGAGGGGCGGGGCCCGGCAGGAGGCCTGCCTGGCCGGCCAGCTGGGCCAGGGGGCGGGGCCCGGGCGGGGCGGGGCTCCGAGGGGCGGGGCCCGGGGCCGGCCGGGCCTGTGCGGCTGCGCGGCTGGCTGCAGCTGGGCCTCTCCCCCTCTGTTCGCAGCCGTGTGTAAACAAGGATGTAATTTGCTCCACGGGGGATGCTCTGTGCCTGGGGAGTGCAGGTGAGCACCTCGAGCGCCTGCCCCCGCTTTGCCCTTGCCGGGTTCCGCAAACACCTTCTGGCGCGCAGCGGCGGCTCCGCCAGGACCGCCCAGCACCTGCTCCGCGGGGGTGGGGTGGGAGGGGAGATGGGCGGGGTCCGGGAAGGCTCCGCGGAGGGTGTCGGGGCTTTGCTGTTCTGGGGGTGTGGTAGGTGGAAGGCGGTAGCTTCACAGGGACAGCTGAGACCAGGTAGGCAGACCTCCAAGGGACAGCAGGGGCACCTGCAGCACCGAGGGCGCCGGGCACAGGCGCTGCGCCCTGCAGAGTCGCGTCGAGGCAGCGGGGTCTCGGGAGTGCCTGGGCCCAGGTGGTGCTTGTGAGGTTTTGGGTACTGTGGGCTGGGGGTGAAGGGCGGAGTCCCCGGACATCCTTCTCAGGGGCCAGGCTTTGTGAGCAGGTCTGCCACAGGACTGGAGGAGGGGTGTCGGGTCTGGCGGGACCCTGAGCCCCCGGGCAGGGCGGTGGGACTGTTTGGGGCGGGGGTGAGGTGTTGGGGGGCCGGCCGGTAGGAAGAGGAGGGTGTTGAACAGGGAGCGTGTGGGGAGAGGCCTGTGGCAGGCCGGGGAAGAGGGGCAGAGAGGCTGAGGGGGGAGTCCTGGCTCCGTCGGGTGGGCGTGTGTGGAGGCGGTGCCGGCAGGAGGCTGGGGAAGGCCTCCCCGGGACTCGGAAGACGGCCAAGTGGAGGTCAGCAGAGGTCATCGTAAGGGGGTACTCAGGCTGGTCGGGGTGGACCAGGAGCTCCTGGGAGACTCGGGCCAGGTCTTCTCAGGCATGCGGGGGGGGGGGGGGGAGGCTGGGCATGTCAGCTGGCACCAAAACAGCAGGGGCCCAGGCTTCACCCTCCCATCCTTGGATGCCTCTGGGCCCCCTGAGGACGGGGCACCCCTCATGTTCTTCACTTGGGTGCTGAGGCTCATGTGCGGGATAACTTCCCTAAGGCTGCTCCAGGAGGGGGGCAGGCAGCCCCAAGCGGAGGTGGGGCTGAGGGCGGGGGGGGGGTGGGCATGGGGGCAGGTGGGGTGGGGCTGAGGGCGGGGGGGGTGGGCATGGGGGCAGGTGGGGCGGGGCTGAGGGCGGGGGGTGGGCATGGGGGCAGGTGGGGCGGGGCTGAGGGCGGGGGGTGGGCATGGGGGCAGGTGGGGCGGGGGTGGGCATGGGGGCAGGTGGGGCGGGGCTGAGGGCGGGGGGTGGGCATGGGGGCAGGTGGGGCGGGGGGTGGGCATGGGGGCGGGGCTGAGGGCGGGGGGGGGCATGGGGGCAGGTGGGGCGGGGCTGAGGGCGGGGGGTGGGCATGGGGCAGGTGGGGCGGGGCTGAGGGCGGGGGGGTGGGCATGGGGGCAGGTGGGGCGGGGCTGAGGGTGGGGGTGGGCATGGGGGCAGGTGGGGCGGGGGGTGGGCATGGGGGCGGGGCTGAGGGCGGGGGGGGCATGGGGGCAGGTGGGGCGGGGCGGGGCTGAGGGGGGGCGTGGGCAGGAGGATCTGTCGGGGAGTTGGGGGGAACAGCAGCCTGCCCGTCCCAGTTCCAGGGTGGGAGGCAGGTCTGGGGCCCCTTCCCTGGGCTTCAGACAAGATGAGCTGCCGGGGTGGAGGGTCGGGTGGGATAATCTGACAAGGGCCACACCCAGCACTAAGTCCTGGGCGGGAGGAGTGGGTGTAGGGCGGGCTAGGAATCTCAGGGTGGCTAACTCTCCACCTGGCGGGGGCTGTCCTCCGAGCCAGCCCTGTCCTGGGGGCCGGCGCTCTGTGAGGGCGGTGAGCTCGGTGGACACCACGCCCTGGCCCTCTCTCTGTGTAGGGCGCTCCTTGGTGGCTGCACTGCTGGGCGGCCTGAGTGCCCCCACTGAGGCAGAGGAGGCGGGAGGGTCCAGTCCCTCCCACGGTGCAGGAAGGCTGTGGGCTGCACCGGAAGGTGAGGGGCCGGAGCCCAGGGAGGCGGCCGGGGCAGGAGGTGAGCCCCACCCCCTCCTCTGGGCCCTGCGGGCGAGGCCAGGGCTCAGGTTTCAGCGGGGGACATCCCCCTCCTCAACCGGATGCTGAGGAGATGGCTGTACCTTCCTGCTGCTCCTCCCCAGGCCCTGGAACTGCTGGCAGGAAAGTGGGAAGCGGGTCCGGTGTGGCCCGCCCCGCCCCGCCCCGCCCCGCCCCGTCCCGGGCTGACTGTGTTTCTCCGGACCCAGGAAACCTGGGATCCCAGTCTGCCGTTGCCACTCCCCGGGGGAGACCCCGGACCCGTACTCGCCTGCCCCTCCCACCCTCGTGTCCCCCATCTCCTGGAGGGAGGACTTGGGGTGCAGATGTAAGGCCCAGTGGGGACCTGCCCTGGGCACACCAGGCTGGATCCAGAGCCACCTGCTCCCAGCCTCAGTTTCCCAGTTCCCACCCAGCCTGGGTGAGCAGGGCTGATAACCTTGGCTCTGTGTAATTCCAGGCCGGCTCAGGAAGGGCCGTGGTTCTTTTCTAAAAATAACTGCGGGTATGGAAGTGCCGGGGCCCGGACGTCATTCCTACCCCAGAGGGCCCGAGTGTCCCGGGAGGGGGTCCTCAGAGGCCTGTGTGGGCCCGGAGGGCAGCCTGCCAGGCCCCAACCCCAACTCCTCCCCGCCGGCCCGCCTGCACGGGGACCCCCAGAGGGGACGCAGAGGCCAGCCCGGGTGGTGGGGCCACAAGGCCCCCGGGGGCCGTACCCCAGGGCAGCCGGCTTGCCTCTCGGGCGGGAGCTGCCCCGGTGTGGCCGCTGCCGTCCGCAGGGGCCCGTCCCTGAGGTGTGCCCCGTCGGGGCTTGGCTGGAAGCCAGAGAAGGGACTGCCCTCGGGGGACAGCAAGGTCACGGGAAGTCCCCAAGGTCACACAGCCAGGACAGGGAGCGCTTCTTCCTGGGTCTTTCCATCCTGCCCAGACTCTGGCTCCTGCGGTGGGTGCTGGCAGCACCTGGCGGTGAGCAGGCGCTGGCACTCCACCCCTGGGCTGGGCCGGGCCTTCCTTCCCGGGCGCCTGCCCGTGGGCCTGGCTCGGGGCGAGTCCTAGAATAGCTCAGGGAGGAGTGACAGGGCAGCTGGGGCTGACCGGCAGAGCCCCTGGCCGGGAATGCCTGTGCCCGCGGGGCCGGCTGATGGGCCGTCGCCCCGGCGCGGCTCGGCGCGGCTCCGGTTCAAGGCCCCGCGTCCCCCGCCCCGGGTCCGCGTCTGCCCGGCTCAAGGCCCCGCCCCTTGGGCCCCCAGGTGCAGCTACGGCTGGCAGGGCAAGTTCTGTGACGAGTGTGTCCCCTACCCCGGCTGTGTGCACGGGGGCTGTGTGGAGCCCTGGCATTGCGACTGCGAGACCAACTGGGGCGGCTTGCTCTGCGACAAAGGTAGCTACCGGGCGGGGGGGGGGTGCACCCCGAGGCCGGGAAGGAGGGGACTGGCCGGGCCCGTCCTCTGAGACCCACCCCCACCCCCAGACCTGAACTACTGTGGCAGCCACCACCCCTGTGTCAACGGGGGGACCTGCATCAACGCAGAGCCGGACCAGTACCACTGCGCCTGCCCAGACGGCTACTCTGGCAAGAACTGCGAGCGGGGTACGTGAGAGGCCGGCGGGCGCGGGGCGGCACGGGCGCGGGGCGTGGGGGGGACCCGTCTCCGGGGGCCCCGCACGGTCGCCCGTGGCCCCCAGGGAGAGCAGCGGGCGGCCGGGCGCCGCCCGTCCGTCCCACCGGCCCCCGCTCTGGTTCTGCAGCCGAGCACGCCTGCGCTTCCAACCCCTGTGCCAACGGGGGCTCCTGCCACGAGGTGCCCTCGGGCTTCGAGTGCCACTGCCCGTCAGGCTGGAGCGGGCCCACCTGCGCGCTGGGTGAGTGCGGGGGGCGTGGGCCCCGCACCCGGGGGGCTGTGGGGATCCCTCGGGGTCGAGCCCACTGGGGCCGGGGCGGCTGCCCCTGCCTTACACCGTGAGGCCCCCCCCCGACTCCCACGGGCTGTGCCTTACACTCACTGGTCACCCACGTCCTGGTCACGGTGCCCACTCGGCCACACCCATGTTCAGTGGCCGCGG
The DNA here is from genome assembly GCF_023159225.1 of Perognathus longimembris pacificus. Lineage (NCBI taxonomy): Eukaryota > Metazoa > Chordata > Mammalia > Rodentia > Heteromyidae > Perognathus > Perognathus longimembris. Next base: position 62,186,100 of record NC_063174.1, on the reverse strand, counting down.
TCTGCACTGTTCTAGCAGGCTTCAGGCACACAGACCCTGACCTAGTTTATGGCCATTCCCCTGGCTCGTGGACCAGGCATGCCCCCTGTGGGGCTCGCTGGCTGTGCCCCCGGCCACGCGGGCCCCCTGTGGGGCTCGCTGGCTGTGCCCCTGGCCACGCTTGCCCCCTGTGGGGCTCGCTGGCTGTGCCCCCGGCCACGCGGGCCCCCTGTGGGGCTTGCTGGCTGTGCCCCCGGCCACGCGGGCCCCCGTGGGGCTCACCGGCCGTGGCCCCTGCCTCTACCCCTGCAGACATCGACGAGTGTGCTTCCAGCCCTTGTGCAGCTGGCGGCACCTGTGTGGACCAGGTGGATGGCTTCGAGTGCATCTGCCCTGAGCAGTGGGTGGGGGCCACGTGCCAGCTGGGTAAGGACTCCTCCGGGCTGCTGTGCATGTCCTGAGCTGCGCGTGGGGCTGCTGCTGCCGCTGCTGCTGCTGCTGCTGCTGCGGGGGCCGGGGCTGCGGTGCCGGGCACGGCAGGCCGGCGGGGCCTGGGCCCCACGCCTCCCGTTGTCTCGTTCACAGACGCCAATGAGTGTGAAGGGAAGCCGTGCCTTAATGCTTTTTCTTGCAAAAACCTGATTGGCGGCTATTACTGTGATTGCCTCCCGGGCTGGAAGGGCATGAACTGCCACATCAGTCAGTACGGGCGGGCGGCGCGGGCGGGGGGGGCGGGGGCCCGCGCGGGCCCCGCCGACCCTTCCCCCGTGCCTCTGTCTCCCCAGACATCAACGACTGCCGTGGGCAGTGCCGGCACGGCGGCACCTGCAAGGTGAGGCTGCCCCCCTGCCTGCCTGGGCCGGGGGGGGGGGGGGGGCTCGGGGCCCGCCCCGGCTCACTGGCTCGCCCCACAGGACCTGGTGAACGGGTACCAGTGCCTGTGCCCCCGCGGCTTCGGGGGCCGGCACTGCGAGCTGGCGCGGGACCCGTGTGCCAGCAGCCCCTGCCGCGGGGGCGGCGTCTGCGAGGACCTGCCGGAGGGCTTCCGCTGCCGCTGCCCCCGGGGCCTCTCCGGACCGCTCTGTGAGGTGAGGCTTGCCGTCCAGCCGTCCGCCCCGCCCCCGCCCAGGGACTCAGGGCGCCCAGGGAGCCGCCCCCGGGGTCCGCCGGCCCACGGCCTCCTGGGAGCGTGGCTCTGGGGAGGCCCCCGGGGTGGGGTCGCCAGGGCCGGCCCCTTGGGTCCCGCGGGTCCCGGCCCCCGACGGCTGTTGTGACCAGGCGGGCGGCAGCCTGCCGGAGGCCCTCACGGCCGGCGGGGTGCGTTTTGGACAGGACCGGCCGTCTCTCCCTCCGTGCCGCCTCCGGGGTCCCCGGCCCCTCCTTCTGCGCTTCCTGCCTCCCGGCCCCGTGTGGCTCTGCTCTGGCCTCTGCCCCGGTGGGCCTCCTGGGGCCGGCTCCAGGTCGCAGAGCAGCCACAGCCCCGGTTCCCAGGGTGGCCCGGTGGCGCGGCAGGCCCGGAGCCGGCCGGTCCGGTGGCGGGCGGGGCCGCGGCCGGATGCGGCCGTGGGAGGAGGCAGAGGAAGCTCAGCCGCTGCCCGGCTGCGGCGGAGGCCGGGGCCAGGGCAGGGGGCCTGCTGACCCCCAGGTGTTTCCGCCCAGCTGACCGGCCCGGGCGATCGCGAGGGCGGGGGCCCGAGGCTAAGGATAGCACTGCCGCCCCGGAATGGAGGGGCCTGCTGTCCAGGCCGTGCTTTGGGGATCTTCAGCGGTCCGTCCGCGCGGGCCCGGCCGTGTCCGCGGTCCGGGCCTGGGCCCCGGGCACAGGTGCGAGAGCCTCCTCTCCTCTCACAGGTGACCGTGGACTTCTGCGAGCCAAGCCCCTGTCTCAACGGTGCTCACTGCTACAGCCTGGAGGGGGACTACTACTGCGCCTGCCCGGAGGACTTCGGCGGCAAGAACTGCTCCGTGCCCCGGGAGCCCTGTCCCGGGGGGGCCTGCAGAGGTCGGTGTGGGGACAGCTGCCCGCGAGGAGCTGGGGGCGGCGGGGGAGGAGAGGAGCCCGATCGCAGCCCGTCTCCCTGCCACAGTGATCGACGGCTGCGGGGTCGAGGTGGGAGCTGGGGTGTCTGGCGTGTCCCCCACCCACGTGTGTGGCCCCCACGGACACTGCGTCAGCCAGCCTGGGGGCAACTTCTCCTGCGTCTGTGACAGCGGCTTCACGGGGACCTACTGCCACGAGAGTGAGTGCTGCACTCTAGGTGGGCCCGGTGTTCCTGGTGGCCTGGGGAGGGCCCGTCCTTCCTGGGGAGGGCTCGTCCTTCCTGGGGAGGGCCCGTCCAGCCTGGGGAGGCCCGTCCTTCCTGGGGAGGGCCCGCCTGGCCTGGGGAGGGCCCGTCCAGCCTGGGGAGGGCCCGTCCTTCCTGGGGAGGGCCCGCCTGGCCTGGGGAGGGCCCGTCCTTCCTGGGGAGGGCTCGTCCTTCCTGGGGAGGGCCCGTCCAGCCTGGGGAGGGCCCATCCTTCCTGGGGAGGGCCCGTCCAGCCTGGGGAGGGCTCGTCCTTCCTGGGGAAGGCCCGTCCTTCCTGGGGAGGGCCCGTCCAGCCTGGGGAGGGCCCGTCCAGCCTGGGGAGGCCCGTCCTTCCTGGGGAGGGCCCGCCTGGCCTGGGGAGGGCCCGCCTGGCCTGGGGAGGGCCCGTCCAGCCTGGGGAGGGCCCGCCTGGCCTGGGGAGGGCCCGTCCTTCCTGGGGAGGGCCCGCGTAGCTGGGATGGGGCTCGTCCGGCCCCCGGGAGGGCCCGCGTAGCTGGGATGGGGATCCCCCGGCCTGGGGAGGGCCCGCGTAGCTGGGATGGGGCTCCCCCTGCCCGGGGAGGGCCCGCGTAGCTGGGATGGGGCTCCCCCGGCCCGGGGAGGGCCCGCGTAGCTGGGATGGGGCTCCCCCGGCCCGGGGAGGGCCCGCGTAGCTGGGATGGGGCTCCCCCGGCCTCTGGGAGGGCCCGCGTAGCTGGGATGGGGCTCCCCCGGCCCGGGGAGGGCTCACCCGGCCCCTCTTGCAGACATCGACGACTGTCTGGGCCAGCCCTGCCGCAACGGGGGCACGTGCATCGACGAGGTGGACGCCTTCCGCTGCTTCTGCCCTAGCGGCTGGGAGGGCGAGCTCTGTGATACCAGTGAGTGCTGTGCCCCACCCGCGGCCCACTGCCTGGCTGGCTCCCCTCCGCACCCCACCTCTGCTCGGCTGGGACTCCACCCTGCACCCCACCACTGCCTGGCTGGGCTCCGCCCCGCCCCCGCCCCGCCCCCGCCCAGCTCCATGAGCCCCGGGTTTCAGGAGACTCCGCCCCACCGGGCTTCCACGGGCCGGGCCTGGTCTGGCCCCCGCTCTCTTCCCAAAGCCCCCCCCAGCGCCGGTGACCCCCGCTGACCGGCGTCCTCCCCCCAGATCCCAACGACTGCCTCCCCGACCCCTGCCACAGCCGCGGCCGCTGCTACGACCTGGTCAACGACTTCTACTGCGCCTGCAACGACGGCTGGAAGGGGAAGACCTGCCACTCGCGTGAGTGCCCGGGGCCCCGCGCGGGGGGGGGGGGGCGGCCCGCCCCGGTCCCGCCCGCCCGCTGAGCCACCCTGTGCCCGCAGGCGAGTTCCAGTGTGACACCTACACCTGCAGCAACGGGGGCACCTGCTATGACAGCGGGGACACCTTCCGTTGCGCCTGCCCGCCGGGCTGGAAGGGCAGCACCTGCACCATCGGTGGGTGGCGAGTTCCAGCCCCGCCCCGCCCTGCTCATCCAGGGACCCAGTCAGCTCAGTAGCCGCAGTGACTCCTTTACTCCTCACAGCCAAGAACAGCAGCTGTCTGCCCAACCCCTGTGCCAACGGGGGCACCTGCGTGGGCAGCGGCGATTCCTTCTCCTGTATCTGCCGGGATGGCTGGGAGGGCCGGACCTGCACTCACAGTGAGCGGGGGCCGGACCGCTGGGCGCCAGAGACGGGGGTCGGGGGGGGGTCTGAGAGGGCTGCAGGGCAGGGCTTCCTCCCCTTGGCCTCCCCAGCCCCTGCCCACCTTGGTCTCTCTGGGTCCCGTGACCCTCCCTCCCTCCCTCCCTCCCTCCCCTCCCTCCCTCCCTCTCCCCTGCAGCCTCCAGGACTTGCCACTTTCTCCTTGCCCCATAGCCTGTGCCCCTCTCGGGCCCATGTGTCCCCGCGAGGGCTCCCCAGCCCCCCAGCCCCCCCCCATCCCCACCCCCGACCGGGCCGGGCCCGTGAGCAGTGTGTGTTCACAAGCCCAGCCTGGCAGAGGGGCACTGGGCAGTGGGTGCTGGAACAATAGCTCTCTCTCTTTTCCCTTAAATCCAGACACCAATGACTGCAACCCACTGCCGTGGTGAGTGGCAGGCCCGGGAGCCGGGGTGGGGCCGGGCCGGCGACCGTGCGGCCCTTGACGCCTGCCTTCTCCCTGCAGCTACAACGGCGGCATCTGTGTGGACGGCGTGAACTGGTTCCGCTGCCAGTGCGCTCCCGGCTTCGCGGGTCCCGACTGCCGCATCAGTGAGCAGCCGGGGGGCCTGGGCGGGGCCCCGGGTGCGGGGGCCCTCCCCCGGGGCGGTCACGCGTCCGGGCTGCGGGTGTCCACGTGTGATGGGCGTGGCGGCCACGGCCCCTCCCGCTCCTCTGCGCCCCACGTCTGAGTCCCGCGTGCCCTTGGGCATTCTGCCGAGAGCCGGTGGGCTGGGGGAGGGAGGCCGGTGCCCCGCGTGTGGCCTCTGGGCTCAGGTGTCAGCCATGCTGGGGGCCGCCCACCCCGGGGGAGGGGGCGTCCCGGAGTGCAAGAAGGGGCACGCGTGCCTCGGGCCCACGGGGACCGCGGTTACGGCAGCGCAAGCGGCTGTAGGTGCGGGCATCCAGCCTCGCAGGGCCGGCGGGCGGCCCGGGGTCCCCACGGGCCCGAGGCGCGGCCCCGCTCCCTCCCGCCCGCCGGCTGGCTGGGTCCTGTGCGGCGTGCCAGCTGTGCCCCCCTGAGTCCCGCCGCGTCCCCCGCAGACATCGACGAGTGCCAGTCCTCCCCCTGTGCCTACGGCGCCACCTGTGTGGACGAGATCAACGGGTACCGCTGCAGCTGCCCTCCGGGCCGCACTGGCTCCCGGTGCCAGGACGGTAGGCCGGCCGCGACCCCGGGACGGGGGGCGGAGCCGCCCCGCGGGGCCCGGGTGTTCAGCGGCTCCGCGCTCCTCTCCCCGCAGTGGTCGAGTTTGGGAGGCCCTGCTGGTCCCGGGGCATGCCGTTCCCGCACGGAAGCTCCTGGGTGGAAGACTGCAATACCTGCCGCTGCCGGGATGGCCGCCGGGACTGCAGCAAGGTGGGACCCCGCCCGGCGCCTCCGGTCGAGCCCCGCCCTCCTTCCCCGCCCGCCCGCAGGCAGACAGCTGGTCCCGAGGCCCCCTCTGGGCCATCAGGGGCGGGACCTGGAGCGGGCTGAGGACCGGGCTCTCGCCCCCAAACGCTACCCGTGGAGGTGGAGGAGAGAAAGCCCGTCTCTCCTGCGTTTGGGGACGCTGGGGTTCAGCCCGAGGCCCACCAAGCTCTGCCTGAACTGGCAGGAAGTCCTTTCTGGGGTGCTGGGCAGCCCGGCCGGGACAGGGCCGTGAGGCTCACTGACGCGCCGTGTTTCCTCCCTCGGGTGCCGCCCGTGCCCGCCCGTGTCCCCGCCACCGTGCGCCCCGTGTCCAGGTGTGGTGTGGGTGGAAGCCTTGCCTGCTCTCGGGCCAGCCTGCTGCCTTGAGCGCCCAGTGCCCGCCGGGACAGCAGTGTCAGGAGAAGGCCCCGGGCCAGTGCCTGCAGCCCCCCTGCGAGGCCTGGGGCGAGTGTGGGGCGGAGGAGCCCCTGCCCCCCAGCACTCGCTGCCTGCCGCGCTCCGGGCACCTGGACAACAACTGCGCCCGCCTCACGCTGCGCTTCAACCGAGACCAAGTGCCCCAGGTGAGCGGCCCCGGCGGCCCGGCCTTCCACCGCGCCCGAGGGGCCGCCTGGCCGCCCGCGTCTCCTCCTCCATCGGGCCTATGAGCAGCCGGGCGTGGGTGGCCCGGGCGTGGAGCCTGGGTGCTGGGGGAGGCGGGGGGAACGGGCCCGGGCCGAGGGGCCTGCTGCCCAGCTTGGGACGTGGCTAGCTACGTGGGTGTCCAGGGGCCCCGACGCCGAGGGGCCCGCAGCTGCTCACGTTCGGGGTTGGATCCTGCAGTTCTGAGGCCGGTTGGTGCCCCGGCCACAGCCTCTGGGGGTCTGGGACTGGCCTCCACGCCCTGTAGGGCGAGGCACTCAGGATTCCACCCACGCTGCCCTCCCTGTGTCCACCCCCCGGTAGAGCTGCCTCGGCCACGGATAGGGCAGGTGGAGCCGCAGGCTGGCTCTGCTCTCCGGGGCCAGCCGAGCGACCGGCGTCCTCAGGTCCTTGGCGGTAGGTCCCACTCACCTGCTCTCACCTGTCCAGGGCACCACGGTGGGTGCCATCTGCTCTGGAATCCGTTCTCTGCCAGCCACCAGGGCGGTGGCTCGTGATCGTCTGCTGCTGCTCCTCTGTGACCGGGCCTCCTCGGGAGTCGGCGCGGTGGAGGTGGCTGTGGTAAGCGGGCAGAGGTCTGTCCAGGAGACCCTGGGCACCGGGGGAGGTGTCGCTGTCTGCCCCTGGGGGAGGAGGCATTGGTAGGATGAGGGGGGGCGGATCCGCGGGCCCTGTGGCCTGTGAGGTGGGAGGGATCCACGGGCCCCGTGGTCTGTGAGGTGGGGGGATCCGCGGGCCCCGTGGTCTGTGAGGTAGGGGGATCCGCGGGCCCCGTGGCCTGTGAGGTGGGGGGATCCGCAGGCCCCATGGCCTGTGGCCTGTGAGGTGGGGGGATCCGCGGGCCCCGTGGCCTGTGAGGTGGGGGGGATCTGCGGGCCCCGTGGCCTGTGAGGTGGGGGGATCCGCAGGCCCCATGGCCTGTGGCCTGTGAGGTGGGGGGATCCGCGGGCCCCGTGGCCTGTGAGGTGGGGGGATCCGCGGGCCCCGTGGCCTGTGAGGTGGGGGGATCCGCGGGCCCCATGGCCTGTGAGGTGGGGGGGATCCGCGGGCCCCGTGGTCTGTGAGGTGGGGGGATCTGCGGGCCCCGTAGCCCGTGGTCTGTGAGGTGGGGGGGTCCGCGGGCCCCGTGGCCTGTGAGGTGGGGGGATCCGCGGGCCCCGTGGCCTGTGAGGTGGGGGGGGATCCGCGGGCCCCGTGGCCTGTGAGGTGGGGGGATCCGCGGGCCCCGTGGCCCGTGAGGTGGGGGGATCCGCGGGCCCCATGGCCTGTGAGGTGGGGGGATCCGCGGGCCCCGTGGCCTGTGGCCTGTGAGGTGGGGCGGATCCTCGGGCCCCATGGCCTGTGAGGTGGGGGGGGATCCGCGGGCCCCGTGGCCTGTGAGGTGGGGGGATCCGCGGGCCCCGTGGCCTGTGAGGTGGGGGGATCCGCGGGCCCCGTGGCCTGTGAGGTGGGGGGATCCGCGGGCCCCATGGCCTGTGAGGTGGGGGGGGATCCGCGGGCCCCGTGGCCTGTGAGGTGGGGGGGATCCACGGGCCCTGTGGTCTGTGAGGTGGGGGGATCTGCGGGCCCCGTAGCCCGTGGTCTGTGAGGTGGGGGGGTCCGCGGGCCCCGTGGCCTGTGAGGTGGGGGGATCCGCGGGCCCCGTGGCCTGTGAGGTGGGGGGGGATCCGCGGGCCCCGTGGCCTGTGAGGTGGGGGGATCCGCGGGCCCCGTGGTCTGTGAGGTGGGGGGATCCGCGGGCCCCGTGGTCTGTGAGGTGGGGGGATCCGCGGGCCCCGTGGCCTGTGGCCTGTGAGGTGGGGGGATCCGCGGGCCCCGTGGTCTGTGAGGTGGGGGGGATCCACGGGCCCCGTGGTCTGTGAGGTGGGGGGATCCGCGGGCCCCGTGGCCTGTGAGGTGGGGGGGGGATCCGCGGGCCCCATGGCCTGTGAGGTGGGGGGATCCGCGGGCCCCGTGGCCTGTGAGGTGGGGGGATCCGCGGGCCCCATGGCCTGTGAGGTGGGGGGATCCGCGGGCCCCGTGGCCTGTGAGGTGGGGGGGATCCACGGGCCCCGTGGTCTGTGAGGTGGGGGGATCTGCGGGCCCCGTAGCCCGTGGTCTGTGAGGTGGGGGGGTCCGCGGGCCCCGTGGCCTGTGAGGTGGGGGGGATCCGCGGGCCCCGTGGCCTGTGAGGTGGGGGGATCCGCGGGCCCCGTGGCCTGTGAGGTGGGGGGATCCGCGGGGCCCCGTGGCCTGTGAGGTGGGGGGGGATCCGCGGGCCCCGTGGTCTGTGAGGTGGGGGGATCCGCGGGCCCCATGGCCTGTGAGGTGGGGGGGGATCCGCGGGCCCGTGGCCTGTGAGGTGGGGGGATCCGCGGGCCCCATGGCCTGTGAGGTGGGGGGGATCCACGGGCCCGTGGTCTGTGAGGTGGGGGGATCCGCGGGCCCCGTGGCCTGTGGCCTGTGAGGTGGGGGGATCCGCGGGCCCCGTGGCCTGTGAGGTGGGGGGATCCGCGGCCCCATGGCCTGTGAGGTGGGGGGGATCCACGGCCCCGTGGTCTGTGAGGTGGGGGATCCGCGGGCCCCGTGGCCTGTGGCCTGTGAGGTGGGGGGATCCGCGGGCCCCGTGGCCTGTGAGGTGGGGGGATCCGCGGGCCCCATGGCCTGTGAGGTGGGGGGATCCACGGGCCCCGTGGTCTGTGAGGTGGGGGGATCCGCGGGCCCCGTGGCCTGTGGCCTGTGAGGTGGGGGGATCCGCGGGCCCCGTGGCCTGTGAGGTGGGGGGATCCGCGGGCCCCGTGGCCTGTGAGGTGGGGGATCCGCGGGCCCCGTGGCCTGTGAGGTGGGGGGATCCGTGGGCACCAAGGCAGTCGCTGGACACCATGGTCTGTGCAGGCCAGTGGGGTCAGGTGGAAGCTGGCCGATGGTGGGTGGGCAGAGGTCAGAGGGCACTTGAAGGAAGCAACCTTAGGGTGTCTGAGGCCACAGTGGCCAGGGTGGCAGCAGTCCGTAGCTCAGACTCTTAGTGGACAGACCGCGTGGGGTGCCCGGGGCGCGGGAGCCGTCCCTGGCCCAGGCCCGCGAGCCGGGGCTGAGCGTTGCCAGTAGGTCTGGGGATGCTGGGGTTCTGGGTTTCACGAGCAGCCTGGGCAGTGACCGCTGAGGCCCCGGTCCTTCGTGGCTAGCATCTCGAGCTGTGGGTGCCAGACCCCTGCAGGGGGTCCTGGGGGGCGGTGGGGGAGAGGCAGGGGCTGAGTCACCCCGAAGGGGGCAGCCCCGGGCTGGCAGCCGGCGGCGTTGGTGCCAGGGGAAGGAGCCTCGTGGGGGGGGGGCTGAGACAGAGGCTCGGGGTGACCCTGTGGCACGTGGTCACGAGGGCAGTGCTCAGGCGGGGGTGGCATTGGGGTGTCACGGAAGGAGGAGCGGCGGCTGTGTGAGTGTGCACAGCCCTTGGGGTTTGGGGGACCTGAGGGCATGGGGCTCGGGGGGAAGGCGGGGGGGCTCTGGGGGAGGGGCGGGCGGGGGCAGGGTCTGGTGCTGTCGGGGCTCGGGGGGAAGGCGGGGGCCTCTGGGGAGGTGCGGGCGGGGGGGCGGGGTCTGGGTGCTGTCAGGGGGCTCGGGGGGGAAGGCGGGGGGCCTCTGGGGGAGGGGCGGGTGGGGGTGGGGTCTGGGTGGCTGTCAGGGGCTGGGGGGAAGGCGGGGGACTCTGGGGGAGGGGCGGGCGGGGGTGGGGTCTGGGTGCTCACAGGGGGCTGGGGGGAGGCGGGGGGCTCTGGGGAGGGGCGGGCAGGGGCGGGGTCTGGGTGCTGTCAGGGGCTCTGGGGGAGGGGCGGGCGGGGGCGGGGTCTGGGTGCTGTCAGGGCGCCTGGGGTGGCCCCCGCAGCTCCTCCGTGTGCCACAGTCCTTCAGCCCCGCGGCGGGACCTGCCGGACAGCAGCCTGATCCAAGGCGCAGCGCACGCCATCCTGGCCGCCATCACGCAGCGGGGAACAGCTCGCTGCTGCGGGCGGTCCGAGGTCAAGGTGGAGACGCCTGGTCACGACGGCTCGGCCACGGGTGAGCCGACCCCGGTCCAGCGGGCGTCAGCCGGGGGGGGGGCACCTGCCGGGCCAGGCTCCGTCCCGGGAGCCCCCCCCGCCGGTCAGAGAGGAGGAGGGAGGTGCCGGCCGCCGGGGCTCGCCCGGGCCCCCGCCACGCTCATCGCCTTCCCTTCCGCCCCAGGCCTGCTGGTGCCGGTGCTGTGCGGTGTGTTCAGCGTGCTCTGGCTGGCCTGCGTGGTCATCTGCGTGTGGTGGACGCGGAAACGCAGGAAAGAACGGGAGCGGAGCCGGCTGCCCCCGCGACGAGAGCGCCAACAACCAGTGGGCCCCGCTCAACCCCATCCACAACCCCATCGAGCGGCCGGCGGGCGGCGGGGCCCGGCGGCGGGCCCCAAGGACCGCGCTCTTCCAGTGCAAGAACTTCACGCCGCCGCCCCGCAGGGCGGGCGAGGTGCTGCCCGGACCGGGGGCCCGCGGGGGTGGCGGGGAGGAGGAGGAGGAGGAGGAGCTGGGCCGCGGCGAGGAGGACTCCCCGGAGCAGAGAACTTCCTCTCGTGTAAATTCACCAAAGACCCCGGCTGCTCTTCAGGGAGGCCGCGCCCTGGGTGCCCTCGGGGCCCAAAGTGGACAACCGCGCCGTCCGGAGCGCCAGGCACGGGCCCTACGCCGGCCGGGAGTGAGACCGCGGCAGCCCCCGGGGCCCGGACCGCTGCCCTGCCGGGGAGCCCCCCCCCCCCACCCCAGGAGGCGGAGGCCGTGTGCATAGCTTCTTTATTTTGTGTAAAAACCAACCCACCAAAAACGAAAAACAAATGTTTATTTTCTACGTTTCTTTAACCTTGTATAAGTTATTCGATCGCTGTCAGGCAGAACACAATGGAGTATTCTCGGACTGTTGCTATTTTTGTAAAGTGTCTGTGTGTCACAGGTGACGTGGCCGGAGGCGAAGCCCGTCTGTGTTTCACCAAATCGTGTAACGTTTGTTACCGGAGGTCGTGTGCTGTTTACAGAATCTTCATTTTTATCCTCACTTGGGTTTCTCGTGGCTCCAGGCCAAAGAGCCGACCAGACCTGTGGCTGTTCACGCGGCCTGCGGATCTCGGTGGGACCTGGGCCGACAAGCGGGGCCCCGGGCCGTCGGGGGACCCGCGGCGGTCGGCGTGACCCTCGGCGGCGTGGCCTCGGCGGTCGGCGTGGCCCGTGGCTGCCGTGTGGCGCCTGCGGCCACCCGTGGGGCTGGAGGTCACGGCGTGGCCCGAGGCCGGCCCGCAGACCCGGCCCGCGCCCCGGCCCGCACCCCGGCCGGCTCCCTCTCACCTGCCGTCCTTGCTTCCTCCTGCCAGAACTCTCCAGAGATCTCCCAACTGTGCTTCAGAAGTGCCCTTCCCGACTGCTGGGCGTCCCTCCCGGGGCGGCAGTATTGAAGCTCATGACAAGTGCCTTCACACCCCTGCAGCTGCCGGCGTCGGCCCTGGCGCCGGGCCGCGGCCGCCCCGGGCCCCGGCCGCCTCCTCGTGAAAGTGCATTTCTGTAAATATGTACATATTAAATGAATCACTCTGTATATTTGATTTAATAACTTAACACGCTTTGGCCTCCTCCCTGTTCTTTGGGTGCTGTTCCTTTATTTGGAGTTGGGGCGAAGGCGCGAGGAGGAGGCGGGCGTGGCCCGTCCCGCGTGGGCCTTGGGTCTCAGCCCCTGCGAGCCCGGAGCGCCCAGGCCCCCCGCCCTGGGCTCTGGCGGAAGGTGACCCCTTTTCGCTGTGGCCCCTTTTCGGGGAGGGGAGGGGAGTCTGGGTGCCCGTCGCCCCATTCCCAGACAGCCGCGTGGCTTTGTGGTAGCGGTAAGCCGGCTCAGCCGCGAAAAGCGCTCCAGGGCCCGTGAGGACATTCGGGTGGAGTTGAGAGGAGACGCCAAGGAAGGTAAGGAGCGCGCTACGCGACGGCGCCCGCGTCTCGCGGGAGGGCAGACGGGGCTGGGCGTTGGGCCGGCCCCGGGCACCGCCGTGCACAGACCGCGCACGCCCCCGTGGGGGGAGGGGGAGGGGGGCCGGCCGAGAGCAGCCCGGAGGATGCCGCTCTGTCGGTGTGATCGGGTAAGCCGGCCGGGGTGGCCACCGCAAGCATCCTGGCGGCACCGCGGGCCTTTCTTCTTTCACCCTGGTCCCGGGGCTCGAACTCGGCCTGGGCCCGTCCCTGCACCTTTTGGCTCGAGGCGAGCCCTCTACCGCGAGCCTCAGCTCCCCTTTGGCCCCTTGGTGGTTGGTTGGAGACGAGAGTCCCACCTCCTCCTCTTCCCTTGTGCCATTTCTGTGTGGACTCAGACGGCGAGCGGGGCGGTGCGTGCGTGACGGGGACGGGCGGCCTCTGCTGCTCTGGGGCGCGGCCGCCGAGCCCCCCCCCCCCCCCGCCGTCCCCCGCCCCCCCCGCCGTCCCCCCCCCCCCGCCCCGTCTGCAGCAGCAGACCGGGAGCCCGAGGCAGGCTTGCTCAGCGGCCGGCCTCAGCCAAGCTTTCCTTCTCCTTTGTCCCCAGGGTGTGCTCCCGGCAGTCCCCGGTGAAATCCGCCCGGAGCCATCTACACCGAGCGGCAGCCGGCTTGGGACTCACATCCTCGCCACCGGCCTAGCCAAAGATACCAAAAGCTTTGAGTGTTAATGAGACTCCCCTAGCAGATGCATTTACCTGTTAGAGATAGACGGGAGCCAGGCCTGCTCTAGACCTGTCTGACTTCAGTCAGTGACCGGGCAGGAGCTGAAAAGCCCCAGGACAAAGGAAGCTGTCCTGTGGTCAGGAGGCCTGGAAACCACCCTCCGAGATCAGACGGTGTGCGCTGGAATTTCTCAGACAAAGGTTGTGGGATGATTCTGTTCACCGTGTTCAAAGAAGCTAGGGTCAAAGTCCTGACTGGCCCAGGAGGAACCGGAATGATCTAGTGAATCTGAAGAAGAGCCAAGTAGAACATCTAGAAACTAAGACATATATAAAGTTCTCCAAGTGGAACCTCAAAGCGTAGCTAACGCCACGCGCAATGGAAGTGCCAGTTGGAGCTAGAAGACAAACTAGAACAGTCCACAATGCATCTGGGAAGGATAGCCGTGGAATGGCGGCGGCAGCCGGATTCAGGGCCATCTTAGGCTCCCCAGAGCCTGGCCAGACTCGGGTAAAGTGGGCCCAGAAAGAGCCGCCAGGGCCCTCGGGTGCTGCAGGGTGCTGCAAGCCAGCATCGCGGACGCCTGGCTACCCCCGAGGGGGCTCCAGGACACAGCTCTCCCGTGCCTGCCCCGGGTGAAGCTGCTGGCGGGGGTGGGCGGGCTGGTGTCATGGGACACCTGTCCAGGAGCCCACGGGCAGAGCCCTGTGCGTGTCGGGGGCCCGTCCCCCCTCTAAAGCCGCCCTTAGCATCCTCAGCGTCTCGGCCTCCCCGGCCGCCTTGCTGGGTGGCTTGCCGGGGGGCGGGGGGGGGGGGAGGCGCTCGGCTGGGTGGCGCCGTACCCGGCAGGGGTGAGGATGGGCTGTCCCTGTGCCTTCTGAGGCCTGGCCACGGCCCGCTCATGCTGGTGAAGTTGAGGGCGGGCACGCTCCACGCTGTCCTGTGCTGGATTCAATCCGGTGCCGACCTCCCTCGCCCTGACCGCGGGGCGTGGCGGGCCCCGCCCCGGCCCCGCCCGCCGAGTGCCGTTCACCCTGCTTCCCTGCTGCTCTCAGCCGATGCCAGGCCGGGGCCTCCCGTGGTGCCCGCAGGTGGCGCCCCCCCCCCCCCAGCCTGGGGGATTGGCTGCAGGACCTGCGCCACCAGCAGCTCTGGCGATTCCTGTCCTCACGGGGGGGGGGGGGGGGGGGGATCCTGGGGCTTCCTGGGCCGGTTGAGAAGAAACCGGAAGCCACCCTTGAGGCTCACACAGCTGTCCACCTGACTGCCCAATGGAGGGGGCCCCCCTGCTCCTGGCAGGCCTGCGGCCAGACAGACAGACGGACAGACGTGAGCCCTCGGGGGCCCAGCACCTGACACGCCTGACCCCCTCGCGGCCTCGGCTCCCAGAAGCCCCCGCGGCCCCCCCCCTCGCGGCCTCCGCTCCCAGAAGCCCCCGCGGCCCCCCCACCTCGCTCCCTCCGCTCCCAGAAGCCCCCGCGGCCCCCCTGGCTCGCGGCCTCCGCTCCCAGAAGCCCCGCGGCCCCCCTCGCTCGCGGCCCTCCGCTCCCAGAAGCCCCCGCGGCCCCCCTCGCTCGCGGCCTCCGCTCCCAGAAGCCCCCGCGGCCCCCCCTCGCTCGCGGCCTCCGCTCCCAGAAGCCCCCGCGGCCCCCCCTCGCTCGCGGCCTCCGCTCCCAGAAGCCCCCGCGGCCCCCCCTCGCTCGCGGCCTCCGCTCCCAGAAGCCCCGCGGCCCCCTCGCTCGCGGCCTCGGCTCCCAGAAGCCCCCGCGGCCCCCCCCTCGCTCGCGGCCCTCCGCTCCCAGAAGCCCCCGCGGCCCCCCTCGCTCGCGGCCTCCGCTCCCAGAAGCCCCCGCGGCCCCCCCTCGCTCGCGGCCTCGGCTCCCAGAAGCCCCCGCGGCCCCCCTCGCTCGCGGCCTCGGCTCCCAGAAGCCCCCGCGGCCCCCCTCGCTCGCGGCCTCGGCTCCCAGAAGCCCCCGCGGCCCCCCTCGCTCGCGGCCTCGGCTCCCAGAAGCCCCCGCGGCCCCCTCGCTCGCGGCCTCCGCTCCCAGAAGCCTCTTGCGCCGCACCGCTTCCCGTCCCCATCCCTCCTGGCTGGCGCTCTGTGGAAGTGGCAGGGGTGGTGGGGCTGGTGGGTGCGAGAGAGAGCGCTCCACCATCGCCAGGGCGCGCACTTGGGCCTATCTGAGCCGCGTGTCGGGAGCCTGGGGGGCACTGGGGTGAGCCCCGTGTCGGGGGGCACTGGGGTGGTGTGAGCCCCGTGTCGGGGGGGCACTGGGGTGGTGTGAGCCCCGTGTCGGGGGCACTGGGGGGCACGGGGTGGTGTGAGCCCCGTGTTGGGGGACATTGGGGTGGTGTGAGCCTCGTGTTGGGGGCATTGGGGTGGTGTGAGCCCCGTACTGGGGGCACTGGGGGTGGTGTGAGCCCCGTGTCGGGGGGCACTGGGGTGGTGTGAGCCCCGTGTCGGGGGGCACTGGGTGGTGTGAGCCCCGTGTCGGGGAACATTGGGGTGGTGTGAGCCCCGTATTGGGGGCATTGGGGTGGTGTGAGCCCCGTGTTGGGGGGCTCTGGGGGGCACTGGGGGTGGTGTGAGCCCAGATGCGGCTCTCCCTGAACCAGTTTGTCCTAGGCAGTTTGGATCTGCTCCTGGCTGGGCTCCAGAGGCTGCGTGTCCCAGCAGGGCTGTGTGTAGGACCAACATGCCAGGCCGAGAGGGACAGGCAGGGGAGGCAGCCCTGCGGGTGGGCCACGGGACCTTCCTGTGGGGCTGCGGTGGGATCGCGGTGGCTCTGGGCGCCAGCGAGGTAGGCATTGAACCCCAGGGTGGGTGCCTGGCTAGGGCACAGCCCAGACACTCCAGGGGCGCAGAGCTGACTCGCAGGTGGCGGACCGTCCTTAGTGGCCGGTGGTCAAGGCATCTAGTGCCTTGAGGGGTGGCAGGGCGGTGTGCTCACGCACCTGAAGCACCAGCCTCCTCCCGCCGGGGGCAGCTACCCTGGTGACGGCACGTGGGCAGGGCAAAGGGCAGTGACTGGGTCTTGCGGCCCGGACCAAGAGGGCAGTCCGGAACCTGAACCAGCTCAGAACCGGGTCCCACAGCTTGCCTGCTGCAGGCCCTGGTGCAGCTAAGAAGCTAAGAGTCAGTGCCACCCGCACCCCTGCCCTGAGGACGCCCGCCCGGCCCCCCTCCCTGCTGCCTCCCTGGTGCCTGGCTCCAGGGACCAGGCCAGCTGGTTCTGCTTGGCAACAGCCTTAGCTGTGGTGTCTCCTGTGTGTGTGTGTGGAGCTGTGTGTGTGTGTGTGTGTGTGTGTGTATGCGCGCGCAGAGGAGAATGCACACGGAACCGAGCTGGTCCCGAGTGGCCAGGTCCATTAACCCCTGCCAGCCGGCAACAGGTGCTAGTGTGTCGGTCCTGTGTGACTGAGCGTGACTCCAGCTCTCGCACGTCCAGACCTCAGGCCCAGGCTTCCCAAGCCGCTCCGGTCAGTAGAGACCTGGGAGGGCCATAGGCCCAGAGCATTGGGGACTTGGGTTATACACAAAGGGAAACTGAGGCCTGGGAGTGAGGGTGCGTTTGCTCTGCCACAATGTTAGGGTCTCCCTGGTCCTGGAGGGCCGGAAGGCAGCAAGGAAGCAGCCTTGAGAGACGATGGGGAGGGGGACCCCCCCAAGAGGCCAGGGGAGGCAGGAAGTGAGCAGGGTCCATGGTGCCGCTCCAGGTGCTGGGCCAGGCAGGTGGAGGGGGAGTGGATTATCCTTAGGGCAGAGCCCTCAAGAAGCTGGCCTGGGGCGGGCTGGGAAGGGCAGTCCTTGGGGCTCAACTGTTCAGGTGCAGTATTTATTTTCCCTCCTCCTCGTCCTCCTCGTCCTCCTCGTCTCCTCCTCTCTCCTCCTCTTCCTCCTCGTCCTTCTCCTCTTTATCATCCTCCTCCTCCTCCTCCTCCTCTCCTCCTCCTCTTCCTCTCCTCTTCCTCCTCATCCTTCTTCACTGGTCCTGGGACTTGAACTGAGGATACTAAACTCCGGGCGCTGTCCCTGAGCTTTTAATGCTCAAGGCTGGTGCTCCTCCACTTGAGCCACAGCTCCACTCCTGCTTTTGGTGGTTCACTGGAGACAAGAGTCTCAAGGACGTTCTTGCCGAGGCTGGCTTTGAACCACAGTTCTCGGAGCTCAGTCTCCTGAGTAGCTAGGATTTCAGGTGTGAGCCGCCAGCACCTGCTCAGGTGCAGTGTTTCTCCCTCGTGCTGACCCAGGATGGAAGAACGCTGCTTCACGGAGGGAGGGAAGGAGAGGGTGAGGTGGACAGGAGACAAGGCCGTGCACTGCTGAGAGGCCCAGGACCCTGCACCCCCGTCCCTCTGGGCCAGGTGGCCCTCACTGTCAGCGGGGGTTGAGGTGGTATGAGGAGGCCCTGAGCCTGAAGATGGGCGAGGAAGAGCTGGAGCCGTGGGCACGGTCAGGAGCGAGCTGGGCGGGGGTGGAGGCTGGGTCCACGCAGAGGCTCAGCCGAGTGGCAGGGTGGAGGCCTCCCCGCTCGCCAGGAGCAGCGCCCTCCTGTTCCACACCCCCCCCCCCGCCTCCGCGTGCAGGGCGCGGGGGCTTCACACTCTTGGACGCTTGGCAGCCACCCAGAGCCTTGCTCCGGGCCCCCGTGGAGCTAGTCCTGCCCGCCCCGCCAGCCTTGGGGTGCTCGGCCCTCGCCCGTCGCAGCCCAGCTCCAGGGCCTCGACCCAGACGGAGATGATGATGATGGGCCTCTGGGCTCACTGGCCGGGAGACCGGGCCGAGCCCACGGCACGCGCCACAGCGCCGGAGCCGCCAGGAGACCGGGCCGAGCCCACGGCACGCGCCACGGCGCCGGAGCCCGCCGGGAGACCGGGCCGAGCCACGGCACGCGCCACGGCGCCGGAGCCGCCGGGAGACCGGGCCGAGCCCACGGCACGCGCCACGGAGACGCCCCTGCGCACCGCCACAGGGCAGGTGGCCTGCGTCCCTCGAGCTACATGCGCCTTCACTCTTTTTGTCCTGGCACTTGAGGAGTATGAGATTTTATGTCACCTCGTAGAGAAGGAGGCACTTAACCACGGGAGGAGCCCGTCTCCTCTGCTTGGGCGAGCTTCTGGGGAGACACCAGGGAACGCACCCTGACGGCGGTCAGTGACCGCATGTGTGGAGGGAGGACACAGCCCAGTGTGGCTGTCTCCGCCCTGCGGGCTCCCCTGATGTGTGGGGACCCCCCAAGCACCGCGCGGCTGCCCGTGTGGCCGGGCATAGCTGCCCTGGACGCGGGGTGTGTGCCCCGTGCGGCAGGGTGGGGCTGACAAGCACCAGGTGCGGGCGTCACAGCACAGGTGTGTGTTGTGTGCCTATAGCCCAGAGTCCCCACTGGACCAGGGTGGTGGACACGGCCCGGAGTCCCCACTGGACCAGGCGGTGGACACGGCCCAGTGCAACACGGGGTCAGGGCGGTGGACACGGCCCAGAGTCCCCACTGGACCAGGCGGTGGACACGGCCCAGAGTCCCCACTGGACCAGGCGGTGGACACGGCCCAGAGTCCCCACCGGATCAGGATGGTGGACACGGCCGGAGTCCCCACTGGACCAGGCGGTGAACACGGCCCAGTGCAACACCGGGTCAGGGCGGTGGACACAGCCCAGAGTCCCCACTGGACCAGGCGGTGAACATGGCCCAGTGCAACACCGGGTCAGGGCGGTGAACACGTCCCAGAGTCCCCACCGGGTCAGGGCGGTGGACACGGCCCAGAGCCCCCACTGGACCAGGCGGTGGACACGGCCCAGAGTCCCCACCGGATCAGGATGGTGGACATGGCCCGGAGTCCCCACTGGACCAGGGTGGTGGACACGGCCCGGAGTCCCCACTGGACCAGGCGGTGGACACGGCCCAGTGCAACACTGGACCAGGGCGGTGGACATGGCCCAGAGTCCCCACTGGACCAGGACGGTGGACACGGCCCAGTGCAACACCGGGTCAGGGCGGTGGACACGGCCCAGAGTCCCCACCAGATCAGGGCGGTGGACACGGCCCAGAGTCCCCACTGGACCAGGGAGGTGGACATGGCCCAGAGTCCCCACTGGACCAGGGAGGTGGACACGGCCCAGTGCACCACTGGACCAGGGCGGTGGACACGGCCCAGTGCACCACTGGACCAGGCGGTGGACACGGCCCAGAGTCCCCACCGGACCAGGCGGTGGACACGGCCCAGAGTCCGCACCAGGCGGTGGACACGGCCCAGAGTCCCCACTGGACCAGGGTGGTGGGACACGGCCCAGAGTCCCCACTGGACCAGGGAGGTGGACACGGCCCAGTGTCACCACCGGATGTGCCGTCTCATAAGAGCTGTCTCCGGCTGGGTCTTGTGGGGCCTGGAAAGTCACCCACCCTTGACGGGAAGATCTGTCAAGAGCGTGCAGACATTCAGGAGAGCGAATGGCCTCACACCAGAATCCCAGTTACTTCGGAAGCCGAGATCAAGAGGATCACCGTGTGAGCCCAACCCAGGCGAGGAGCAAGTCCCCGAGACTTCATCTCAACCCGTGGCAGGCTCTGCACGCCTGCCATTGTTCAAGCTAGGGGCGCGGACCACGGCTGGGGCCTTCGCGTGTGCCTGCCAGCCCAGAAGCACAGGGAAACAGAACTGTGGTCTAGCTGTCCCAGGCGAAACCCGAGACCCCAAACGGGGAGGAAAGGGTGGCTCGAGAGGCAGAGCGCCTGCCTGACCACCGCAAGCCCGGATCCAACCCCGGTGTCACCCACTGGGTGAGAGAGGCAGTCCAAGTGCAAGGGGCCATGGCGGGGCCCAGCCGAAGGCCTGCTCCTCCTGCAAGGGGCTCCCCCCCCACCCCCCCCGCCCACCCCCCCTCCCCGCCCCCCCCCCCCCCCGGCCACAAGGAAGTCTTTGGCAACCGGGAGAGTGGTTGTCCTCGGGAAAAGCCGGCTCCTTCGCTGGTGCCGGAAGCCATGGCAGGCAGGGATCCGTGGGGCCTTGCCTGCTGGCGTGAGGCTGTGCGGCCAGGGGCCCCCGGAGCCCGCGGCACGCGGTAAAGCAGCTGCCTCGATGGTACCCAGCGTGCCGAGTGCCGGAAGTCGTGACTCCGAGTCTCCCCAGAGGCGGGCGCAGCCCGGGTGAGCTGGACCCCAGACCCGGAGGGCCGGCGGAAGAGGAGGAGGGAGGGGTGACGGCCAGGAAGGAGGGGGCAGACAGGCAGTCTGCATGCCCCGGGGCTCACAGACAGCAGGATCAGCCCCCCTCCCTCCCCGGGGCTGCCCCGGCTTGTCGGGAGACCTCGTTCTCACCTCGTCTGATGTGGTTGCCCTGCAAACAGGTGCCGATTTTCCTCACCGCCACCCTGGGCAGCCGGCAAACTGCAATTAGAATCGATCCCGGCATGTCCCGGGGATAGGTGCAAACCTAATTTGGGGAAAGGGCTTACACATCAAAAGCTCTGGCAAGCCCGTCATTCATGGAGTCAGGAGACACCAGGCCGGAGGGGAGAGGAAGCTGCCCGGGCCCCGGGTTGGGGGGGGTCGGGGGGCCAGCGCACGGAGGCTCTGCCGCGGCGCTGACGGATCGGGGGGAGCTGCTGCCTTTCTTCTCAGATGGCGGGGCCTGGACCTGCCGCTGCCCACCGTGGCCGGCCCAGGCTGGTGCCGGGTCTGGTGGGGAGGAGGGAAGCCAGGGAAGGGAGGATGACCGCCTCATGCCTGCACCCAGGAACCCAAGGAAGCGGCGCTCCTCGTGGCCTCCAGAGACCTCGGGGGGAGAAGGGCGGCAGGACGCTGGGGGGGGGGGGGTCCTCCTCAGACAAACCCGCACCTGCTGGCCACAGAGTCCTAGTGGGTCCCTGCGCGGAGGCTGTGGAACCTGTCAGAGGTGCACCCAGTGATGGGCCCCGGGGTCGCTAGGGGCTGTGCAGGAAGGGGTGAACATCGTACTCGAGGCCAAACCCTGGTCCCTATCTGTCACTGGCTGTCTAGCCACGTGGCCCCTCCCTGGCTCCCTGTCCTAACCATGTGCTGCTCCCCCATGACAAGCAAGGCTCTCTTCCATCCCCTTGTAACTACCCAGGATTGTGTAGGAGATAATGCAAATATCACGTTCCTGAAAAAACATGAGTTTGGTAGATATCATCTTACATACGTGAATTCTAGTTGTTAGTTTATTTTAGTTTTGTTTATAAATTTTAACAGTTTTTTTTTCCTGGACTGGTCTGTAGTTGAAGTTCTTCTGGCCTCAGCCTCCCGAGTGCTGGGATTATAGGCATGTGCCACCAGCTAGCTCCATTTTACTCTCGTCTTACAGACGTTTCCTTTCTCTGCTGAGATTTCCCATTTGTGTGCTCATTGTGTCATTTACTCTTCTGTCCTTGGACATGTGTGTAATCTTTTAGTATTAAAAGTAGGATTCCCAAGTCCACTCACCCTGGAATCGGTTCCTATTGAAATTTTCCTTGATTGCGTTGTCTTTTCTGTTTCATAATAGATCAGACAATCTTTATTGTGTGCGGGACAATGTGCTATTTTGTAAGGAGTCTAAATTGTGTTGTTGTTGTTGTTTGCTTTAATGTTGATTTTGTTCCGGCTGGCAGTTACAATATTATCCGGTCATCTTCATGTAGTCAGAGTTGGAATTTATTCCTACATTTGTTTCTTTTCTTTTCTTCTCTTCTTTTTGTGCCAGTCCTGGGACTTGAACTCCAGGCCTGGGCTCTACCCCTAAGCTTTTGTGCTCGAGGCCAGCACTCTACCACCTGAGCCACAGCTCCATTTCTGGTTTTCTGGTGGTTCATTGGAGATGAGAGTCTGAGAGACCTTCCCTGCCCGGGCTGGCTTTGAACTGCGATCCTCAGATCTCAGCCTCCCGAGCAGCTAGGACTACAGGCGTGAGCCACTGGTGCCCAGCTCTGTGTATGTTTCTTGATAACATAAATTACGTTTGTCCTTAACTGTAAGCGGGAAAAATTATACATTACAATATAGTAATTCTGATACCATCATGTACAAAAGTTTTTAAATAGACACAGCCATGGCAGAGCTGTCCTGTGGTCTTTTCTTGGCGTAGTGATTTGTGTCTTCTGTGCCTCTGTGTTTTTTGGGGTTGGTTTTTTTTTGTGTAGTGGATATGATTATAGGCACTCTCAAATTTAAAAAAAAAATCATGTTATGTGGAAAGACTACTTGACATGGAATTTACTGTCTTAAATTCTTCCCCCCCCCCCCAGTCCTGGGCCTTAAACTCAGGGCCTGAGCACTGTCCCTGGCTTCTTTTTGCTCAAGGCGAGCACTCTGCCACTCGAGCCACAGTGCCACCTCTGGTCCTTTTCTATATATGTGGTGCTGGGGAATCGAACCCAGGGCTTCATGGATACGAGGCGAGCACTCTTGCCACCAGGCCACCTTCCCAGCCCCTCTTCCATTCTCAAGCATACAGAATGGCATTGTGAGCTCTGGAGATGGTGTTGTAGGGAAGCGGTGTGGCGTTGGTACGGGTAGGGCCGGCGCTCCTCCTGGCGGGGCGCGCCTGGGAATGACAGACCCCAGCAGCCCGCGTCTGGGAGGGCTTCAGCTCCCCTTGGTTGTTTTCTAGATGCACCGTTCTTGATCGGCAGAGTGCTTTTTTTTCTTATTATGATTTCATTTGTAAATTAGTATCCATCTGTAATAGGAGGGGATGTGAGTCTTGGTCTGGCTTTCCGTGGTTTTATTTCCAGTGCGGTCCCTGCACTTCCTAACTGGATGCCATTTTCTTCCCTGGACGGGGGAAGTTCTTTCGTGACTATGGTTTCCCACCCTTTCTCGTATCCCTCCGGGGCTCCCCCAGGCAGTGCTGGCCTCCCCCTCCGCAGGGCCCCGTAGTACTCCGTGCTTTCTCAGTTGGCTTTCGTTCTTTTTTACTTCTCACTCCCGTGGCCGGTTGGCCTCCCAGGACCTGTCTTGCAGGCCACAGAGGCTTGCCGTGTGCTCGGTTGCAGGACAGCCCAGTTTCCAGTCACCGCGCCTTCCAGCTCCATGGTTTCTGCTCAGTATTCAAAATTACAACAATTGTTTACAACTTTTAGGAATTCTCACTTTGTTCGTAGGTTTTTCTCCTGACCTTGGTGAGCAGCTTTATTGTGGTTAGTTTGACTTGTCTGTCAGGCAGATCACATACCTCGGTATTAATAGTAGGGTTTGCTTCTGGAAGGTTGCCACGCCCCCGTGTTTGGGACTTAATTCCCTATTCCTTCCTTTTCCTGATCTCTGTGTTAGTGTCTGCGCATTAATCAAAAAGGCATCGCTCAAGTACCGGTGGCTCACTCCTGTGATCCTAGCTAGTCAGGAAGCTGAAATTTGAGGACGGTGGTTTAAAGCCAGCCCAGACAGGAAGGTCTGTGAGACTCTTATCTGCAATTAACCGCCAAAAAACTGGAGGTGGAGCCGTGGTTCAAGTGGCAGAGCACAAGCCCTGAGCACCAAAGCTCAGGGGTAGTGCCCAGACCCTCAATTCAGGCCCCAGGAGCGGCACAGGAGAAAACCAACAAACAACAACGAAAGACGTTGGGATCACCCAGCGCGCCGATCCCAGCACGCTCCCTGAGGGTTCGTTTTCTTGCGTTGTCTGTTTCCCGGTTCTGTAAGGTCGCCTTCTGCACGCGGCTCAGCCTCACGGTTTTCAGGACAGAACTGCCACTGTCGATCCGGGTCCTCTGCGGTGGCCAGAATGAACACGCGTTCTGCGTGAGACACGCCTACCACGCCATCGTGCGTGTGCACCAGCCCACAGCCTGGCTCTCCAGTGGGAAATGCCTGAGGTCTGCTGTAGCTCAAGAAGCCTCCTCATCCCCGCGGTCGGTGCTCCTGCAGGCAGGACTAGAAAGGAAACAGAAGGCGCCGGAAGTGAAGGGAGGGCTGGGGCATGGCCTGAACAGTAGAGCTCAAGCCCGAGACACACGCGTCACACACACACACACACACACACACACAGTCAGGAGGAGTGACAATGAGACGAAAGGCTTTATCATAACACCAAAATGTTTAAAACCCCAGGGATAAAGCTGATAAGAGAGAGGTAACCGGTGAGGAAGAAGGCTTTGGCCGGTGCCGAGAGGCCCAAGGCCTCATGGGACCCATCCTCGGCTACGGGCCACGGTGAACTGCCATGTCCTTGCCGGGGTTGCCCTGCGGGTGTGCATTCCCGGGCGACCAGACGCGGTTCCGGTGCCTGCGTGCTGGGGACACGCGGTGTGGCTCACTGCGGTGTCTCTAACTCCGCACAACTGGAAAGAGCCCCAAAGGCTGCAAAACTAACCACCTTCCACAACATGGAACCGCGCTGCTGGTCACGGACAAGAACCGGCTCGGGGCTGGGAGTGTGGCTCAGGGGTGGGGCGCTGGCCTAGCGTGCAGGAGGCCCTGGGTTCCAGTCCTCAGCACCCCCCCACACACACGCGTGCACATACACACACACGCACACACACACGCACAGAAAAAGCCGGAAGGGGCTCACTAGCCTCGAGCAAAAAGAAGCCAAGAACAGTGCTCAGGCCCTGAGTCCAAGCCCAGGACTGGAAGAAAAAGAAAAGAAAAGAAGAGCCAGCTCCAGAACAAATGGCTGTGTGAATCCAGGTGCTCACAGGACGGCGTTCCGTGCGTGGGGCGGGGGTGGCCCGTTAGAGGCGTCGGCGCGTGGCTTCAGGATCCAGGCTTGAAGAGCCCCGACCGGTGCGTCCACGAGCCTCCATCTCCAAAAGACCCAGCTAGCAGAGAGTCAGCTGGAGGAACTAGCTTCCCGAACACGGCAGGGCCCCGGTTACACGGCGGAGTGGATAGAAAATAAAACCTAAGTCAGGGTAGAAAACAACACTCTTCCCACCACACGTGCACACAGAAACACAACCGAGCACACGCCTGCACGTGCAGACGCGTGTGTACACACCCCTCCCAGAGCCCGGACCCGCCAGAGGCCACACATTCCAGACGGCAGATAAGCTATCATCTTTTCTGTAAGTTGTTCTAGAGAAAGGGAAATACATCTACGAAAAGTGGAGCAAGCAAGGGAGGGGAGGGGAAGGGAGGGGAGCGGAGGGGAGGGGAAGGGAAGGGAGGGGAGGGGAAGAGGGGCCGGGTGGGTGGGAACCCCCCTCCCGGGCGTGGGGCAGGGACAGAGCGGGCCGGAGGTCCTGACCACCTCCCGCCCTCCAGCGCACTCGGAAGGACCTGGCGGGGGGCACTGGGGGCCCACACCCACCTGGGGGACAGCCACGCTCACCACCCTCAACTCCAAGAAACTAAAGACTCCTGAAGCCGGGCGGGGCGGCTCACGCCTGTCACCCCAGCGGCTCCGGAGGCCGAGGTCTGCCGACCCTGGTTCACAGCCAGATTCCTGTCCCATGAACCCCCCAAAGCCAGGAGCGGCGCCGCGGCTCCCGTGGCAGTGCGCGAGCCTGCACAGCACCCAGGCCCCGAGTTCAAGCCCCACCCAGTACTGGGAGAGAGACAGACAAAGAACTCTCCACAAAGCCAGTCGACCAACAGAGATGAGCGTGCCAAGGCTAGTGTGCGGTGCCCCGTTCACCCTCCGAGCGGGCGTGGCGTGAGCTCCGGTGCCGAGCCGGGACCGAGGACACGCGTCAAGCGTGTGCTAAGCTGGAGCGGTGGCTCACGCCTGTAATTCCAGCCAGTGTGCGGGCAGTTCGGGACGCTGACGGTTCGCGGTCGGCCTGGCACAGCGTCCCCGGCTAGGACGGAGGCACGCGCAGGCGGAGGGTCCCACCTGGGCCTGACCCGGCGGAAGCCGCCCCGGACCCTACCTGAAGAGCCAGGCAAGCGGGGCGGGCGCGGTGTCCGCCTAGGAAGCCTGGAGCCCCGAGCTCTACGGAGGAGAAAGCTTCGGCGCTGGTGGACGTTGGTGTTAACGGCTTGCACGATTCTCCCGGGCACAATCCCCTCCACCCGAAGCCTGGAGCCGCGCAGTGCCCGGCTCTAGGGGCTCCACCAGGCAAAGGCCCGACCCGAAGCGCTGTTCCAGTCTACACACGCTGTGTGGGTGAGCTCGGCAAAGCTCAGAGGTGCACGTGTGTGCACGCGCGTGTGCCCTTGCTCCTCCTCCCCCTCCCTTCCCGCGGGGGCCCGCGGTGCCACGCGGCGTGAGGTGCTGGCGGTGGAGTGACCCACGCCACGGACCACGGCGCCGCTGCCAGCTCCTGGCCAGAGCCCCGGGGCTGCGGGCCCCACGGGCCCCCACGCGTCCCCCCCAGCGGCACCAGCCTCGGGGACCCAGCCCCCAGGCCTCGCCCCATGCGCGCCCCGTCCAGGCGCCCCTCTCAGTGCCCGGCTCCCGCGCCCGCGCCCGCCAGGAGCTTGGGGACGCAGCTTCGCGCGCGGCCCCGGCGGGGTCCTTCCCGCCCCGGGGCGCAGCGCGGGCCCCGCCTAGCCGCGGCCGGGCCGTCAGGTCTGCGCGCGGGCCGGGGCGGGCGCGGGAGCCGGGCGGGGCCGCACGCCGGGACACGCTCGCTCCACCGCGGGCGCAAGGGCGCATGCCGCCGCCGCCGCCGCCCCCGGCGGCCCCGCGCTCCCGGCGTGCGGCCCCGGGGCCCGGCGGGGGGGGGGGACGCGACCCGGCGCCCGCCCTCCGCCCGCCCCGCCCCGCCCCGCCCGCCCCCCCCGCGAGGTGCCCTGCCCTGCGGGCGCGCAGGCGCGGGCTTGTCAGACGGGCGGGCGCAGGAATCCGCAGCCCGCGGGCGTCCCCTCCCGCCAGCACCCCGCCACCCCCCACCCCGACCCACCCCAGGTGCGCGCACCCCGCCACCCCCCACCCCGACCCGCCCCAGGTGCGCGCACCCCGCCACCCCCCCACCCCGACCCGCCCCAGGTGCGCGCGCCCCCGCCACCCCCCCACCCCGACCCGGCCCAGGTGCGCGCACCCCGCCACCCCCCACCCCGCCCCACCCCAGGTGCGCGCACCCCGCCACCCCCCCACCCCGACCCGCCCCAGGTGCGCGCGCCCCGCCACCCCCCACCCCGACCCGGCCCGAGGGGCGCGCGGCCCCGCCACCCCCCACCCCGACCCGGCCCAGGTGCGCGCGCCCCCGCCACCCCCCACCCCGACCCGCCCCAGGTGCGCGCGCCCCGCCCCACCCCCCACCCCCGACCCGCCCCAGGTGCGCGCGCCCCGCCACCCCCCCACCCCGACCCGCCCCAGGTGCGCGCGCCCCGCCACCCCCCACCCCGACCCGCCCCAGGTGCGCGCGCCCCGCCACCCCCCACCCCGACCCGCCCCAGGTGCGCGCGCCCCGCCACCCCCCACCCCGCCCCGCCCCAGGTGCGCGCACCCCGCCACCCCCCACCCCGACCCGCCCCAGGTGCGCGCACCCCGCCACCCCCCACCCCGACCTGGCCCGAGGGACGCGCGCCCCCCACCCCCCACCCCGACCCGCCCCAGGTGCGCGCATCCCATCCCCCCCACCCCTACCCGGCCCGAGGTGCGCGCACCCCCCACCCCCCACCCTGACCCGGCCGGAGGAGCGCGCACGCCCCACCCCCCACTCCGCCCGCCCAAGGTGTGCACACCCCCCACCCCGACCCGGCCCGAGGTGCGCGCATCCCCTCCACCCCCCCTCCACCCGCCAGAGGTGTGCAATCCCCCCACTCCCCCTCAGAGACGCGTGCCCTCCCCCCACCGTACGCGCACCCCCTCTACTCCCCCCACCTGCCCAAGGTGCACGCATCTCCCCCACTCCACCCTTGCCTGAGGCGCGCGCATCCCATCCCCCCCACCCCTACCCGGCCCGAGGTGCGCGCACCCCCACCCCCCACCCTGACCCGGCCCGAGGAGCGCGCATTCCCCCCCACTCCCCCTCAGAGATGCGCGTGCCCTCCCCTCCCGTGTGCGCATCCCCTCCACCCCGACCCAGCCCGAGGGGCGCGCACCCCCTCCACCCCCCCACCCCCAGCCTGAGGTGTGCAACCCCTCCATCCCCCCCAGGTCCGCGCACCCCCTCCACCCCCCACCCGCCCAAGGTGCACGCATCTCCCCCACTCCACCCCTGCCCGAGGTGCGCACATCCCCTCCGACCCCCCCCCCCAGGTGCACGCATCCCCTCCTCCCTGCCCCACCTCCTGCACCCTTCCCCAGCACCCCCCTCCCTCCAGCCAGAGGAAACTTCTGGGCCACCCTCTCCAGGAAGCTTCTCTGCCGTGGGCTCCACAGCCCCTGCGCATTCTCCCATCTGGAGACCAGCGAGCCGCCTCCTCTCCTGGGCACGGAGACGCTGGCGATCAAGCACTGACAGGAAGGGTGACCCGCGGAGGGCGCCGACAGCGGGGTCCCCTGCCAGGCGAGGTGGGCCGTCCTGACAGGCCCGGGACCTGCTCCGCGCACCCCCACAGACCCCTCTGGACCATCCCCCGACGCTGGGTTTTCAGGCCTGCCCTCTCCTCTCCAGACCCAGAGGGCGGCTGCTCCATCTAGGGTTGGGGTGCTGAGGGGTGGCGAGGGGTATTGCGGGTGGGCCAGGAGTGGGGGGCGGCGTGGGCCCGGGGAGCAGGGCTGGCGTGGCCCACAGCCTCCCCTGTGGCCTGGCAGGCAGGTCCTGGGCGGGGCGGCTCCCTGGAATTGGCCTGATCAAAGGGCGGAAAGCCGGCCTACACCCTCGCCCACGAAGACAGGAATCTGTGGCCTCGGGGGACAGAACCCTGGGCCACATTCCAGTGCCCCGGTCCCCAGGAGGCGGGCGGGGGGGGGGCACCGCCAACGTGCCAAAACAGACACTGGGAACATGGGAACCTACGCGCCGCCCACGCCCAGCCGGGCTGCCGGAGCTGCAGGCCGCCGTCTCCGCCCGGCCCAGGCCGCGGCCTTTGCCCTTCCTGACCCCCCACCCCTGGCCCCCCGCACCGGGCCCCAAGGGCATCTGCACCGTCAGGGTGGCACCTGGGCCTCAGGGGCTTCGAGTAGCAGGTGGGGCCTTGGCTTAGGGCAGCGGGCACCTGGGGCCCCCCGTGGGGCCCGCCCAGGCCGGAGGAAGAGGGGTTCGGGTCTGCGTCCCTCAGGGGCACGGGGGTCCCGCACGCTCAGGGGCCTTCGCACCGGCACACACGGCCCGCAGCAAGCGGCACGGCGGCCCGCGGTCTCCGGGTGAAGCGCCCAGGGCGCCCTGGAGAGCCCCACCCCGAGCGAGCCGGGCCCCCTGCCCCCGGAGACGGCAGGCCTGAGCCAGGGCACCCTCGCCCCTCAGCCCCCATTCTACAGGTGAGGAGCCAAGGCCCGGAGAGGTCGGTGACTTTCCAAAGTGACACCGCCAGCCGGACTTAACACAGAAGACTCGGAGGGCTCGGAAACGGCCGGGCCGCCCAGCCGCCCTCTCCCGGGAGCCAGGGCAGGCGGCATGGCCCTCCCGTCCGGGAGGGGAGCTCGCAGCCCCACCGGGGTGAGTCCCGGGCCCCGGCTCCTCCCTGCCCCCCCCGCGCCTGCGCTGAGCACCCCGACTCAGCCCTTGGAAGTGGGCTCCCCCTGGCGGCCCCGGGGCCCTGGGAGGACCTGGGCTGGCTGGGGCTGCGGCACGGCCAGGCAGCGGGGCCGGGAGCCTCGCCTCCTCCGCGGGGGCGGGCTCAGAAAGGCCGCTAGGAGTGAGGGGCGTCGCTCCCCGGAGGATGGAGGCCCACGGCCCGGGTGCCAGCGGAGAGCGGTGGCCCACGCGGCTGCTGGGGGGCGGGGGGAGAGGGAGAGCACGGCCCACGGCCCACACCACGCGGCTGCTGGGGGGGGAGGGAGAGCACGGCCCACGGCCCACGCCACGCGGCTGCTGGGGGGGGAGGGAGAGCACAGCCCACGGCTGCTGCCGGGGGGGGGGGCGGGGGAGAGGGAGAGGTGTCCAGGCCACTCCACCCAGGGGGCCGCACTGATGGGGACTGGGGGAGGGGACTGGAGGTGGGGGATTGGAGGTGAGGGGAGGGACTGATGGAGGGGGATTGGAGGTGGGGTAGGAGGACCGGTGGAGGGGGTGGAGGTGGGGGAGGACACTGGAGGTGCCTGGCTGGCATCCATCCCCGAGAACCCTTTGGGATCTCTCCAGACACCTGGGGCAGAGTGTTGATGCTGTTGCTGCTGTCCCTCCCAGGACTGGGGGGGGGGGGGTGTGTGGCCGGAGTTCTGGTCCCCGGCTGGGCTCCAGGGTCTCAGTTGAGCATCCTCAGCCACCTCCACCCACAGCAGCTCCCCCTGCATGGCCCAGCTGGTGGCTGGAGAGGGGGCTGTCAGGAATGAAGGGCAGGGGGTGGTGTGGAAGGGTCTGGGAGGGAGGTCAGAGGTCCAGATCACGCTGCTGGTGCCCCCCCAGGGACTTCTTGCTGTGCCATACATACCATGGTGGGCGACCGGGAGAGGCAGAGCTGGGGATGGGGGAGGAAGGGACC
This sequence comes from Perognathus longimembris pacificus, assembly GCF_023159225.1. Lineage (NCBI taxonomy): Eukaryota > Metazoa > Chordata > Mammalia > Rodentia > Heteromyidae > Perognathus > Perognathus longimembris. The sequence continues at coordinate 62,155,989 of NC_063174.1, read as the reverse complement.
CAGCCTTCCGTGAAGAACGCCCTTTCCAGAGCCGCACCGACAGGTTCCCGAGGGCAGAGCCCTGGCGGCCTAGTTGCCCCACGCTGTTACGTCCTTCCTTCCAGGGCTGCTGTTTTAGAGGCTGGGCGTCCGCAACAGGCAGGTGGGAGCTTGAGGCCCGGCTCAAGCGGTGGAGCACCTGCCTAGCCAGCGTGAAGCCCTGGGTTCGAACGCTAGTTCTGACAAAAATAGGAAATGTGTAAATCATAGCAGATGACCGGACAGATGGGCGGGTGGGTAGATGGTCGGTCATTGGATGCCGGGGTGCACGCGTGGGCGGCTGGGGGGGAGATGGACGCACGGACCGAAGGGTACGGGCGGGGATAGAGGGCTGGGAGAAGACGAGAGGGACCGGAGGACAGGCACCGCAAGCGCACGCGTGTGGAGATGAGTGGCGGTAATAGTCTCACGGTAATCTTGCTGTGGTTAGATGATCTTGGAGATTTTTGTGACCAAAATCTGTAGCTCTCAAAGCCACACGATTGAGTAACTCCCGAACGACAGAGGAGATCCCGATAGAAACGTAAAACGCCGGACGCTGGCGGACACCTGCGCGTGCCTGTAAGGCCAGCTACTCGAGGCGGAGATCGGAGGGTCACGGTTCAAAGCCAGCCTTGCGCAGGAAAGTTTATGAGCCTCTTACTTTCGGTGAACTACCCACAGGGCCGGAAGTGGACGGCACCACCACAGACCTGAAGCCGGAACGACGGCACAGGCGCTGTGCGCGCAGGCGAGTCTGTGAGGCTCTTATCCCAGAACACCAGAAGGGGCGCCGGGGCTCAAGGCGGCGGAGGGCCAGCCTTGAGTGAAAGAGCTCAGGGACGGCGCCCAGGCCCTACATTCAAGCCCCACGCTGACAAGAAAAGAGAAAGGAGCTTCATGGCCCTGGTGGCCTCTTTCTGGTCTTGCTGGCATGAGGGACCCCGCCTTGGACTGGGGGACCCCTGCAGGGCAGGGGTGGGGCGCGGAGGGTCTGTGCCCCTGGTCTAGTCACTAGAGGCGGGGCTGGTCTCCTAGCTCCTGGGAGCTGGGGCAGGGGATCTCTGAGACCTGTCTGAGAAGCCGGGCTGTTTCTGGGAGGGAGTGTGTTCGGCCTTTGCATCGGTGGGTGTTTCCCAAGTGAGCTGCTCTTGTCCCCCCATCTCCTCCCATGTCCCCATTCCCACAGAGAGGGGTCTGGGGAGACGCCCCCCCCAGCACCAGGCCAGGTGGAGGTCTGGGGAGACGCCCCCCCCCCCATGGTGCCAGGGCAGGCGGAGGTCTGGGGAGACGCCCCCCCCTATGGTGCCAGGGCAGGCGGAGGTCTGGGGAGACGCCCCCCCCCATGGTGCCAGGGCAGGCGGAGGTCTGGGGAGACGCCCCCCCCCATGGTGCCAGGGCAGGCGGAGGTCTGGGGAGACGCCCCCCCCATGGTGCCAGGGCAGGCGGAGGTCTGGGGAGACGCCCCCCAAGGCAGGCGGAGGTCTGGGGAGACGCCCCCCCCCTCACAGCACCAGGGCAGGCGGAGGTCTGGGGAGACGCCCCCCCCCCAGCACCAGGGCAGGCGGAGGTCTGGGGAGACGCCCCCCCCCACAGCACCAGGGCAGGCGGAGGTCTGGGGAGACGCCCCCCCCCACAGCACCAGGGCAGGCGGAGGTCTGGGGAGACGCCCCCCCCCACAGCACCAGGGCAGGCGGAGGTCTGGGGAGACGCCCCCCCCCTCACAGCACCAGGGCAGGCGGAGGTCTGGGGAGACGCCCCCCCCCCCCCACAGCACCAGGGCAGGCGGAGGTCTGGGGAGACGCCCCCCCCCCCACAGCACCAGGGCAGGTGGAGGTCTGGGGAGACGCCCCCCCCCCCACAGCACCAGGGCAGGCGGAGGTCTGGGGAGACGCCCCCCCCCCCCACAGCACCAGGGCAGGCGGAGGTCTGGGGAGACGCCCCCCCCCACAGCACCAGGGCAGGCGGAGGTCTGGGGAGACGCCCCCCCCCCACAGCACCAGGGCAGGCGGAGGTCTGGGGAGACGCCCCCCCCCCACAGCACCAGGGCAGGCGGAGGTCTGGGGAGACGCCCCCCCCCCCCCAGCACCAGGGCAGGCGGAGGTCTGGGGAGACGCCCCCCCCCACAGCACCAGGGCAGGCGGAGGTCTGGGGAGACGCCCCCCCCCACAGCACCAGGGCAGGCGGAGGTCTGGGGAGACGCCCCCCCCACAGCACCAGGGCAGGCGGAGGTCTGGGGAGACGCCCCCCAAGGCAGGCGGAGGTCTGGGGAGACGCCCCCAAGGCGGGCAGCCCCAGCCCACGCCGTACACGCCGCACACGTTCTTCCCCACCAGTCACCTCTGCTTTGGACTCGAGTGGCAGAGGCCGGGAGGCCACGCAGGCCCTGGGCAGCCCCTCTGCGGTGTCCCGGAGGCCCAGGCCCCCTTGCTGCCCTGGTCCAAGCTGCTGGCCTAGGGCGTCACTGGGGTGGGGACCAGAGGCCTTCCCGGCAGACATGATTCCAAAGCGGTCCGTGCTAAACCCTGCCCCGGCCAAGCCCAGCTGCGGGCTCTGTGTCCAGACCTGGGAATGCTCGGGAGGGGTTTGGAATGGGGTGGGTGGCAGCATCGTGGTCTCCGCCGCTGTCCCCAGAGATGCTGGATGCCCTGGGCAAGGTCTCCCAGCCGGGCTGAGCTCCCACGTGCCGGTGAGTGGGGAGTGGACCCCCGGTAGGGGCTCGTGAGGGGCGGGGGGCTGGCTGCGCACAGGGCCCATGGGGAAGAATCAACGGCAGAGGCCTTCCACACAGGCGGCTGGCGTTCTAGACCAGAGCGCGCGGACACACGGGACAGGTGGACATGCAGAACACACGGTCACACAGGACACGTGGACACGCAGAACACACGGTCACACAGGACACGTGGACACGCAGAACACACGGTCACACAGGACACGTGGACACGCAGAACACACGGATACAGAACACACGGTCACACAGGACACACGGTCACACAGGACACGTGGACACGCAGAACACACGGTCACACAGGACACGTGGACATGCAGAACACACGGTCACACAGGACATGTGGACACGCAGAACACACGGATACAGAACACACGGTCACACAGGACACACGGTCACACAGGACACGTGGACACGCAGAACACACGGTCACACAGGACACGTGGACACGCAGAACACACGGTCACACAGGACACGTGGACACGCAGAACACACGGTCACACAGGACACGTGGACACGCAGAACACACGGATACAGAACACACGGATACAGAACACACGGTCACACAGGACACACGGTCACACAGGACACGTGGACACGCAGAACACACGGTCACACAGGACACGTGGACATGCAGAACACACGGTCACACAGGACATGTGGACACGCAGAACACACGGTCACACAGGACATGTGGACACGCAGAACACACGGTTACACAGGACACGTGGACACGCAGAACACACGGTCACACAGGACACACGGTCACACAGGACACGTGGACACGCAGAACACACGGTCACACAGGACATGTGGACACGCAGAACACACGGTCACACAGGACACGTGGACACGCTGAACACACGGATACAGAACACACGGTCACACAGGACACACGGTCACACAGGACACGTGGACACGCAGAACACACGGTCACACAGGACACGTGGACACGCAGAACACACGGATACAGAACACACGGATACAGAACACACGGTCACACAGGACACACGGTCACACAGGACACGTGGACACGCAGAACACACGGTCACACAGGACATGTGGACACGCAGAACACACGGATACAGAACACACGGTCACACAGGACACACGGTCACACAGGACACGTGGACACGCAGAACACACGGTCACACAGGACACACGGTCACGCAGACACATTGACATGCACAACACACAGATACAGAACACACGATCATGCAGAGCACATCAACGTGCAGAACACGTGGACACACAGAACACGTGGACATGCAGAACACACGGACACAGCACATGGGCACGGTGCAGGGACACACAGAGCACGCGGTCACGCAGAGCACGCAGACACACAGGGCTCTGCTGGGCTGCGCGTGTGCGTGTCCTGCTGGGGCGCGGCACGGGGAGCTAACTGGGGGCAGAACCGACTTAGGCTTCTGCATTTGGGTGCAGGCTCAGGCCGCCCCGGGGAGGGCCCTGGAGCACACAGCCCCGTCCCTGTTCCCGTCCTGGGTCTGGATTTGCCCCCAGCCCCATCCCTGGGCTCTTCCTATCACAGGGCACTCTTAGAACAAAAACAGCCGCATCCTGGAAGCTGCGAGGGCGGACACCGGGCCGGGGGCCTTCCTGGGAGCTGCGGAGCCCGATGGGGGCAAGGGGGGGGCCGGGGGTGTGGCCGGAGCCCAGGGCTGCAGGCCAAAGCCACTGCCAGCCTCACCCGCCCTCGGGGCGCAGCGTGTGCCTGGCTTCCACGGCTGCGCCACAGATACCCCATGACACCGGCTGCTCCAGATACTTCCCGGGCTAGCAGGGGCACCCCAGTTTCCTCCAGCCAAAGAGGCAGCTGACTGGGTCACCGCCCCCATGAAGAGGAGCAGGACCGAGGCCCCGCGGTAGTGCCCAGCTCTGGGCGGCCGGTGCGGTGGGGGGCTCCCCTCTCCATGCTCCCCCAGCGCCCCTGCACTGGGACATCAGCTCGGGGAAGCCCTGCGGCTCCTGGAAGCCCGGCCCGGCCAGGGCTGAGGAGGCAGGAGCCACTCGGTCCCCTTTCCCCCTGGAAACCTGGAACCCAGACACGAGCAGCCGCCTGACCCGAGGGGACGTTTCTAACGGCCCGGGGAGGTTCCAGGGTGGCCCCGAGGAAGAAAACCCCCGCGGGCTTAGCAGCCGCCAGGGTTTCTGGGTTAGGGCAGCCTGCCCTGGGCCTGGCTGAACCGTTGGAGCTTTGCTGAAACCACAACTAACAACTCACGAGTCAGACTTGGGGTGCGTCCCGGTCAAAGGACTTTCGGTATCGGCTGGCGGTGAGCATTTCCAGAGTGGGCTCGTTGAAACGGGCTCCTCAAAAGCCCCACTTTCCTCCCCAGCCCCGTCCGGTCTAGGGCTTCTGCCTCCAAGCCCCCCTAGGGGTCCCTGGGAAACGCGTGTCCCCCCTCGGGGGGGGGACAGCCCCCCACTCGCCGGCTCGCTATGGCCCAGAGGTGAGGAGAGGAATAAAGCCACGCCAGGAAGAAAGGAAGCGCCAGAAGAGACCGGAAAGACTTTTCCCGGGGATGTCGCCATCTTGGCCGGCAGGGTCGGGAGTCTCACGACCACGCAGGCGTACCCCGCGGCAGCCCCCCTTGGAAATGGATGGACAGACATCACCAAGATGGCAGGCCTGAGGGCACAAGCCAGTTATGGCACAGAGGTGGAGAGACTGCCTAGCCATCGGGAGGAATGAGGGACGGACGGAGGCACGCGGAGGGCAAAGGAGCCACGACACGGCTCTGTCCACGGCAGTCCACCGTCCACGCAGGGATGACAGACGAGGGACATGCGGTCCGGCTGCGTGTGTGTGCGCGCGAGGCGGTCCTAAACAGGGAAGGAGGTTTGGACACAGACCTCAACATGGGCGAGCCAGTCAGGAAAGGAAACACGAGGTCCCAACTAGACGGCTGGGTGGAGACCAAGGAGGATGGTGGCGGCCGTGGCCGGGCCCTGCCGGAGAAAAGGGGAAGCGGTCCGGGGGAGGCAGGGCGGGGTCACGCACGCCATGGACGTGCCTGGGGCCAGGGACCGAGGGTCGCTTAGCAATGAAGACCCGGCCTGCCGGCTTTGGGATGGGCATCATTCACCGTCATGAGCCCCAGAGAGACATACAAGGACCCAGTGTTTTGCAGCCACCGGAGGAGCCCCTGCCCCAGGGGGCCAGGGGCCCAAGGAATGGGTGAGCCACAAGCTGGGGGAGGGGCAGGGCCTCGCACGCCCCCCCCCCACGGGGTGGGAAGAGATGGCTGCCTCTGAGGGTACCAGGGGGAGGGCAAGACCGCGCCCCACTGCGCTCTCCGAGGAGGGCTCGCGGGTCACGGCCCGTGACGGACTGGCCACCGGGCCCGTGGCCGGGCACAGCCCCGAGGAAGAGGTTTCTAGAAAGCAGAGCGGAGCCCTGCCTCAGACTGGCCACCTGCCAGAAGCCCCATGAGCTGACTGAGCTGCCCCCAGGGGCCTGTGCAGATGGCTGCTCAGGGGGCACCTGCCAGGGAGGGTGCAGGGGCTTCCGGCCGTGGACACCCACCCCACGCCACGGCCCACCTGCCCTGCCGTGACACAGGACTGCCTTGGAGATACGCATGACCCCCCCCAGCCTAGCCTGGTACCCATGATACCCATGACCCCCCTCCCGGCCTAGCCTGGTACCCACGATGCCCATGACCCCCCCTCCCGGCCTAGCCTGGTACCCACGATACCCATGACCCCCCTCCCGGCCTAGCCTGGTACCCACGATGCCCATGACCCCCCCCTCCCGGCCTAGCCTGGTACCCACGATACCCATGACCCCCCTCCCGGCCTAGCCTGGTACCCACGATGCCCATGACCCCCCCTCCCGGCCTAGCCTGGTACCCACGATACCCATGACCCCCCCTCCCGGCCTAGCCTGGTACCCACGATACCCACAACCCCCCCCTCCTGGCCTAGCCTGGTACCCACGATACCCATGACCCCCCCTCCCGGCCTAGCCTGGTACCCACGATACCCACAAACCCCCCTCCCGGCCTAGCCTGGTACCCACGATACCCATGACCCCCCCTCCCGGCCTAGCCTGGTACCCACGATACCCACAACCCCTCCCTCCTGGCCTAGCCTGGTACCCATGATGCCCCTGACCCCCCCTCCCGGCCTAGCCTGGTACCCACGATGCCCATGACCCCCCCCCAGCCTAGCCTGGTACCCACGATGCCCATGACCCCCCCAGCCTAGCCTGGTACCCACGATGCCCATGACCCCCCCCAGCCTAGCCTGGTACCCACGATGCCCATGACCCCCCTCCTGGCCTAGCCTGGTACCCATGATGCCCCTGACCCCCCTCCCGGCCTAGCCTGGTACCCACGATGCCCATGACCCCCCCCCCAGCCTAGCCTGGTACCCACGATGCCCATGACCCCCCCTCCCGGCCTAGCCTGGTACCCACGATACCCATGACCCCCCTCCCGGCCTAGCCTGGTACCCACGATGCCCATGACCCCCCCTCCCGGCCTAGCCTGGTACCCACGATACCCATGACCCCCCTCCCGGCCTAGCCTGGTACCCACGATGCCCATGACCCCGCCTCCCGGCCTAGCCTGGTACCCACGATGCCCATGACCCCCCCTCCCGGCCTAGCCTGGTACCCACGATACCCACAACCCCCCCCTCCTGGCCTAGCCTGGTACCCACGATACCCATGACCCCCCCTCCCGGCCTAGCCTGGTACCCACGATACCCACAACCCCCCCCTCCCGGCCTAGCCTGGTACCCACGATACCCATGACCCCCCCCTCCCGGCCTAGCCTGGTACCCACGATACCCACAACCCCCCCCCTCCTGGCCTAGCCTGGTACCCATGATGCCCCTGACCCCCCCTCCCGGCCTAGCCTGGTACCCACGATGCCCATGACCCCCCCCCCAGCCTAGCCTGGTACCCACGATGCCCATGACCCCCCCCAGCCTAGCCTGGTACCCACGATGCCCATGACCCCCCCCAGCCTAGCCTGGTACCCACGATGCCCATGACCCCCCTCCTGGCCTAACCTGGTACCCATGATGCCCCTGACCCCCCCTCCCGGCCTAGCCTGGTACCCACGATGCCCATGACCCCCCCCCCAGCCTAGCCTGGTACCCACGATGCCCATGACCCCCCCAGCCTAGCCTGGTACCCACGATGCCCATGACCCCCCCTCCCGGCCTAGCCTGGTACCCACGATGCCCATGACCCCCCTCCCGGCCTAGCCTGGCGCTTGCTACTGGAAGACACAGGATGGGGCCATATGCCCCCTGGGGTGCAAGGGAAGGGCCACAAAGCAAAGCAACCCCAGAGCCACTGCTCCAGAGACCCTGGTCTACGTGTCCGAGCGAAGATGCCTGTGTTCAGGGCTCCGCAGGCCATGGGCTGCCTCAGAACCCACCAGGCCAGGTGGCCCTTAGTGAGGGAGTCCAGTGACTCCCACCGCCCCCCTTCCAGTCTTTCCTGGAAACTGCTGGCAGAGCCACTGGGTGGGGAGGGCTGGTTCTGGGAGGAAGAGAGCCGAGCAGAAGGAAGGAAGGAAGGGTTGAACCTCTTGCAGGGCCCCGAGGGAGGGCAGGGCGTCGGAGGGGCCCCGGCAGCTCGGAGGAGCTCAGTGCTGTTTGGGTCCCTCCTCCTGGGTGTCCCGCCCTGTCTGCCGGGCCGCGTGGGAGCAGGCGGGAGGTCTGCTCCGCCGGGGGTGCCGGGCCCCCGGCGCTGCTCCCGAGGCGCTGCTGGTCACGGAGTGGACCCGGGCTGCGCCCTGGCGGCCCTGTCCTCCACAAGCAGAGGGTGGGCCCGGCGTCGGGAAAGCGACAGAGCGATGGGGCGCCCGTCACCGCGAGGTGACGCCACCCGCGTAGGGGAGTTTCGGGGTGAGCCAGCGAGGACCTGCGGTTTCCTGAGCGCTCTCTGGGCCGGCCCGGTGCATTTGGCCGTGAGGATCCGGGTCCGCAGGCAAGTCACCGAGCTCCGAGGGTGGGCGAGGCCGGAGCCCGGCCCACTCCACCCGCCGTGGGAGGGGACAAAGGTGGCTGGCTGGTGCTCGTGCCATCCCCGAGAGAGCCGGGGGCACGGTGCCCACCGCGGAGGGCAAGGGGCGTGGAGCACGGGCAGTCCCACTCCTCCGACTCCCTCTGGCTCCCCCTCACCCCTGCTCTCCGGCTCCGGCGGCTCTGGGGGGGCTCTGGGGGGGCTGCATTTCCTCTCAGCCTCTCCTGCACCGCTCAAGCGGCGTGGTTGGTGGGCCGAGGAGCCCCTGCCCGCTAGAGCTGCCCAGGCGGCGTGGCGGGACTTGAGGGGGGCAGGCCGCTCAGCCTCGGCAAGACCCTGTGGCTCGGGGCGAAAGGCCTCTTAGGCCTGGGGTCCCCGGTACCTGGTAGGGAGGCTCCGGAGGTCCTGCTGGGTTCCTGGGCAGCCCGGTGGCGCCTCAAGGTGTCCAGGCTGAGGAGGACTGGACTGGGGGGGGGTCGGCTGTTGCTCCTGGTGTCTCTCTGTCTAGGGTACTCTGTGGTAGGGGAGTGCCAGGCTGGATGGGAGGAAGATGACACGTGTGAATGGCTGGCACGCAGACCCAGCCCACAGCGACCAAGTAGAAGCGTCCCCGTGGAGTCCGGGCCCCCTAGACCCTGCGGGGCATGGCACAGGAGGACTGACCGTGAAGGACGTGGGGAGGGCTCCCTGGGCGAGGACCGAGCGTGTTCAGAGTGCAGAGGTCACCGGCGTGACTCACTTTCCCTGTAAACCACCCAGCTTCTGGTAAAGACCGGCGACCTTTCGGCAAGCCTCAGGTTTCCACCTTATTACTTGAAAGGCCATTTGCTTGCCACTCGATGTGGGCCATCGTTTGCCTTTAGGGAGCTAGGCAGGGGAACCCCGGGCAGGCTTTGAAATGACTGAACCCCAAGCGAGCGGCCTCAGGCCAGCTGCGCTGGCACAGGGGCAGGCAAGCGTTCCTCTTCTCACGCTCCTCGAATGAGTCTGCAGATAGCGCGGCGTGCACGTTTGATGCTGGCCCTGGGGCTGGGACTCGGGGCCTCCTGCCTGCCTCTCTTGCTCCCGGCCGGGGCTCTCCTGTCGGGGCTTGGTCCTCGACCCCGGCCTTCTGCTGGCTCACGGGGATGAGGTGTCTCGGGTCTCTCCGCCGAGGCCGGCCGGAAGCCGCGTTCTCGGTTCTCGGCCTCCTGCGTGGCTAGGGTGGAAGGTGGAAGCTAAGAGGTCCGACCCGTACGTAGCTTTCAAACCCACCAAACTGGGAAGGGCGGAAGAGCTGCGGGGAAGGCGGGGTGGCCGGCGCCACGGGGCGGGGGGCGGGTGGCGGGCGGCGGGGGGCACCGGCGGCCCGGCGACTCCTGCCAGAAGCCCGGGCTGGCGTGAGCGAGCTCCCGAGGACGTTGGGGGGGGGGCGCGGGGCGGGGGGCGTGGCGGAGACGCGGGGAGATCCGGGCAGCACCCCGAGGGAGAGCGCAGGGACGGAGGCCGGCCCTCCGCGCTCGCCGGTCGATCTGAACGTACGACCCACAGTGGACTTGCTCCAGACGACCGGACGGTCCGGCGAGCCGCGGGGCCGAGCGGAGCGTGGGGGGCGGCCTCCCCCGCAGCCCTTCCCCCGCAGCCCTGCGGCCCTGTGCCCCTCGGGGGGTGGGGCGGGCGCCCCCGGGGAGGCGGGTCTGCCTGCGGAGCGCAGTGCCGCGCAGCGCAGCGGTCACAGGGGGTGGGCCGAGGGCGGCGGGCCGGCAGGCCCCCCGCATGAAAGGAGACGTTGCGAGGACGGCGGCGGGTGGGGCGCAGGAAGGAAAGTGTGGTTGGAAGGCGAGCTGCACCGTCGTGGCAGCTGGGTGGGGGCTGGGACGGGAGGGGAAGTGGCGGCGTGCCGTGCTGGGCAGGGGCAGGGGCAGGGGCCGGGGCAGGCAGGGGGGAGCGGCTGCGTGACCCCGGCCCTGGGCCTGGGCCTTGGGGTGACGTCATCGCGTGACACCAGGGCTTTCGGGTCCGGTCTGCCTCACCGCGTCCACCGACGAGAGCTCAGCCTGCCGAGCGACCTTGAGGTCAGGCTCCACGGTCCCGCGGGCGCAATGGGCTGTGGACACTGCCGTCCTGCGGGCCTCAGGGCATCGGGGCATTGTAGGCATCAGAGACAATATGGGGCTTTATGGACCTCGGAGGCCTGGGGGACGTGGTGGGCCTGGGGGACGTGGAGGGCCTGGTGGACGTGGAGGCCTTGTGGACATGGTGGGTCTGGTGGACGTGGTGCGTCTGGTGGACGTGGTGGGTCTGGTGGACGTGGAGGCCTTGTGGACGTGGGGCCTTGTGGACGTGGTGGGTCTGGTGGACGTGGTGGGTCTGGGGGACGTGGAGGCCTTGTGGACGTGGAGGTCTTGTGGATGTGGAGGTCTGGTGGACGTGGAGGCCTTGTGGACATGGTGGGCCTGGTGGACGTGGTGGGCCTGGTGGACGTGGTGGGTCTGGTGGACGTGGTGGGTCTGGTGGACGTGGTGGGTCTGGTGGACGTGGTGGGTCTGGTGGACGTGGTGGGTCTGGGGGACGTGGTGGTCTGGTGGACGTGGAGGCCTTGTGGACGTGGTGGGTCTGGTGGACGTGGTGGGTCTGGTGGACGTGGAGGCCTTGTGGACATGGTGGGCCTGGTGGACGTGGTGGGTCTGGTGGACGTGGTGGGCCTGGGGGACGTGGTGGTCTGGTGGACGTGGTGGGCCTGGTGGACGTGGTGCGTCTGGTGGACGTGGTGGGTCTGGTGGACGTGGAGGCCTTGTGGACGTGGGGGCCTTGTGGACGTGGTGGGTCTGGTGGACGTGGTGGGTCTGGGGGACGTGGTGGTCTGGTGGACGTGGAGGCCTTGTGGACGTGGTGGGTCTGGTGGACGTGGTGGGTCTGGTGGACGTGGAGGCCTTGTGGACGTGGAGGTCTTGTGGACGTGGAGGTCTGGTGGACGTGGAGGCCTTGTGGACATGGTGGGCCTGGTGGACGTGGTGGGCCTGGTGGACGTGGTGGGTCTGGTGGACGTGGTGGGTCTGGTGGACGTGGAGGCCTTGTGGACGTGGGGGCCTTGTGGACGTGGTGGGTCTGGGGGACGTGGTGGGTCTGGTGGACGTGGTGGGCCTGGGGGACATGGTGGGCCTGGTGGACGTGCTGGAGGAACCCCTCTGCACTACGAGCTACCTGTGGTCTCCACCTGGTGGAGGGCAGTAGCCAGTGGTGGGTGTGGGGAGGTCGAGTCACAGCGTCTGAGGATGGGTTTAACCTCATGCCTTCCCCTAGACTTGGGGAAGAAGGCAGAGAGACAGGACCACTGCTACTTCCGCTCCATCTGCTGGGCTCTGGGCAGGGGGCACAGGTCTGGTCACAAACACGTCACAGCTTGGTGGGTATACGTGTGTGTGTCCACCCACGCGTGCGTGTGTGCGTGTGTCCACCCACGTGTGTATGTCTGTGTGTGTCCACCCACGCGTGCATGTGTGTCCACCCACGCGTGCATGTGTGTGTGTCCACCCACGCGTGCGTGTGTGTGTGCGTGTGCTCTCTCTCACTTGGCTTTTTCACTGGAGGCTGGTGTCCTATCACTTGAGCCACAGCTCTACTTCTAGCTTTTCACTGGTTAGTTGGAGATAAGAGTCTAACACACTTTTCTGCCTGGGCTGGCTCCCCGCTTGGACCTCAGCTAGCAGCGTCCTGAGCATCTGGGATTACAGGCATGAGTGAGCCACTGGTACCGACACATCTTGGATCGTTTTCACAGAAAAAAAAAATCCCTAGACGAGAACTGAGTAGGTTAAAGGTCAAACACATTGAAGAATTTTGCAAATGCTTTGAAGTTGCCTCTGTCAGTACAGTGGCTTGCTCTCCATTGCGTGGAGACAAGCCCAGTTCTTTACTTCCGCCACTCTAAGAGGCAGGAAACGAAACGTTCACGTGTGGATGCTGGAACCATCTTCATTGCTTCTGCGAACGTCTGCTGGCTTTGCTCTCCCTCTCCCAGTTTGTTAAGGTAGAATCCGTAAATGAAAACCACGATCCATTTACAGCATACAGGAAATGCATCGACGCTCATTAACCCTGACAGCTGCCTTTTGCTGATTTGTGGAGTTCTTTTCTTTCTTCGCCATCTGACGCAAAGTAACATCTTTATGCACTTTTTGCTCTCTAAATACTTCATGATGGGAAACTTCAAACTATACCAAAAGAGTGTTTGGTACAGTAAACACCCCGTAGCCATGACCACTCCGGGAGCTACTGTCCTGACCTGAGGGCCCTTAGAGCTGCAATGGGGAGTCCTCCATCTACTGAGGAGGGGCTGCTGTGTCCCACAGGGCGAGCTCACTCTGACAGGCATGCCCCCAGTACTCCTGAATCGTTTTATTGAGTTGGTGTGGTTCAGTGTTACTTTTTTTTTTTTTTTTTTTTTTTTTGGCCAGTCCTGGGCCTTGGACTCAGGGCCTGAGCACTGTCCCTGGCTTCTTCCCGCTCAAGGCTAGCACTCTGCCACTTGAGCCACAGCGCCGCTTCTGGCCGTTTTCTGTATATGTGGTGCTGGGGAATCGAACCTAGGGCCTCGTGTATCCGGGGCAGGCACTCTTGCCACTAGGCTATATCCCCAGCCCCTCAGTGTTACTTTTTTAAGTTGTAATTTTTATTATCTTTGAGCAGCGGTGCAAAGAAGCCGCCACTCCGCACAGGCAGTTTATGAATACGATGCATCTTGGTTCGCATCACCTCTTTCCTCGAGCCCCTCCCCCCCCCAACCCAACCCTTTCCCTCCCTTGGCTTAACTTCAAGGCAGACATTGACTTTATGACTGTGTTCTCTCCCCTCCCTCTTGTCATTCACCTATCCCCCCTCCCCCTGACCCCAGCCTCCACCTTTCATATTCTTTGCCCGGTGTTCATTTTGTTGGACTGTGAGTTCACTTTTCTAAGGAATTACACCATCTGAGTTCTCCCTTGACTCTATCATATGTAAGTTAATCATTGGTGCACACTTGGCTACCTTACTTAAGTGTTTACTTACACATTTATGAGTTAATTCTAGCTTCCACATCTGAGAGAAAACATGTGTCCTTTGTCCCTTGGAGCCTGACTCATTTCACTTACCATCTCCCCCCCCCCCCAGGTCCTTCCATTTCTTTGCAAATGAGGCTATAGCATTCTTTGTGTGGATGAGTAAAATTCCACCATGTATATAGGCGGCATTGTGTAGATCCACTCGTTCGTTAAGGGGCGTCTGACTGATTCCAGACCTTGGCTATGGTGATCAACCTGGTCGTGTGTTCCTTCTTAAAGCAACTTCAACCCCCTCTTCCTCCAGGTCATTTTAAAGTGCCAGCATACGCGTCCCCACGGGACTGACAAAACGCATGACATGTCCTATGAAACCTTTTTGAAAGCCACTCTGAGGCCAGAGCCTGCAAATGTCACAGGTGAGAGACCCCCTTTGACTTTAAACATTTAAGAGGGGTCACAAGAATTTCCCTTTGTCTCATCATTCAAACAGGAACAGGCAGGTCTCCCCAGTGAGGCCTGACGCGGAGATGGTAAAAGGAGAGGTGTCCTACCCAGACCCTGGGACGTGGAAAGCCGGGGCCAGAAGGAAGGCCCCCAGCGCTGTTGCTCGAGCGTCCACCGTAAGCGACCAGGACTGGGCTTCCGGCTGCCACGCTCCCTTGGGAGCCCCGTGGGCACCTCAGGAGCTACAATAGGGAGCCGGTCCCTCTCCTGCCTCAGTGCCACCCTCCCCTTCTGAGGCTCCTCCCTTGGGTCACCTTCCCCAAGGTGGCCCGCTAGGGGGAGGGGGAGGGATGGGAGGAGGGGTGGGCATGCTCACCCCCAGGTGGTGCTCATCCCCTATTTCTGGATGACCAAAATCCAGAATGGATCCAAGCAGCTGGGACCAAGTCACCGGTTCTGGGCAGCCCTGCGGCCCTGGCTCCCGTCCCGGGCAGCCGGCGGCCACACCCCAGCGGGGACCGGGAGCCGGCCTGCGTGGGGCCGGGACACCCTGCTCCAGGTGTGTTTCCCTCATGCCTGAGCTCTCACCTCTAGCAACTTCTTGGCTGTTGGAGTGAGGTGGGAGCTGAACGCTGTATCCTGAGTGGCTGAGCCTTCTTTCTGACCTGTGTTCAAAGAGAAGGCCAAGAAAACATCACTCCAGGAGTCTGCTTTACTGTCTCCTCCTGGAGGCCCCGAGGGCAGACCCTTCCTGCCCATCCAGGCCTTAGAGGCCCTGTGGTCTTTGGATGTGGTCCTTTGGTCTTCTACTAAATACTCCAGCTTCCTTCACTACCTCACTTGAATCGTTTCTCTCTCCCTCTCACACGTTCAACCATCCTTGTGAGATACACTAGACCCACTTGGTAATCCAGGCTGAGCCTCCCTCACTACAGGTAGCTGATCAATGGTCCCGATTCTGTCAGCAGCCTTTGTTTCCTCTCAGCCAGATCACCTCGCTCGGGTGATCGATATCTTCCAGGGCAGGTCATTATTCTTCCCATCATCATGATTATAACGGTGAGAGGGCCAGTTCACCAGGATAACAGCGACATTCTAATTCCTGTGCACCAGTTACCAAAAGCATCAGATACACAAAGCAAATGTGAAGAAAACAACAAGACATGGCCAAACCCACCATCACAACAGGCACTGTAAATCAACTCAGCAACGGATAGCTCAGGCAGGCAAAGAAGGAATAAGAGTATACATTAGGATGAGGTAGGGCCTGTGGTGGGGAGTGGAGGCAGGGAAGGAGGGAGAGGTAGGAGCATGGAAGACGCTAGAAGGGGGTAGCAGTGATCCCTCACTCTAGACGCTGTGGAGAATATGTGCTTAGTTAGGCACTTGTGTTAAAAACACAAGCAACGCTCTTGGCACCTGACCTGAACGAGTCACAAGGTCTCCCAGGGTGTGCACCCTGCGTTCTTGTTCACGAAGCCAGTGTGTTGGACACGCAGGAGCTAAGGGTCGCTTTGCAAACTTATCTAGAATCTTCCTTCAGCACCGGGCTCTGTGCTTGCTGGACTTGGTGCACGCTCCACTGCTCAAGCCATGCCGCGAGCACTTTTTGCTCTGGTTAGTTTTGAGGTGGGGTCTTGATCGTCCTACAGGTGCCGGGCCCCTCTGTTGAAGTGGAGTCTTGAGCACTACTACACCTGGCTGGCCTGGGACTGTGGTTCTCCAATCTCTACTTCCTGAAGTAGCTAGGATTCAGGCTAGGGCTATAGGCAGGGGCCGGGGAGCCTGGCCCAGCGGGAGACTTTTGAACAGTTGGTGTACGTATTCTGGCGTCGCTTTGCCTTCCTCACGACCACCGGCCTCTCCCAGGGATTGCAAGGTCTCTGACCTTCACCTCCATCTCTGTCCCACAGGGAATTCCACCGCAGCGAGCAGCCCTGCCTCTCCAGGGCCCCGGGACGTCTCCACGGAGATCTGTAACGTGTCCTTTGAGGACACCAGGATGGTCCTGGTGGTGGCCTACAGCACGGTGTGTGCCCTGGGCCTGCCGGCCAACGGCCTGACCGCCTGGCTGGCGTGGCTGCAGGTGCTGCGGGGCAACGTGCTGTCCGTCTACCTGCTGGGCCTGGCCCTCTGCGAGCTGCTCTACGTCAGCACGCTGCCGCTCTGGGCCGTCTACATCCACAACCGGCACCGCTGGACCCTGGGCCCCCGCGCCTGCCAGGCGACCGCCTACATCTTCTTCTGCAACATCTACATCAGCATCCTCCTGCTGTGCTGCATCTCCTGCGACCGCTTCACCGCCGTGGTGTACGCCCTGGAGAGCCGCGGCCTCCGCCGGCAGAGGACCGCCGCCTCCATCGCGGGCTCCATCTTCCTCCTCGTCGGGCTCGTCCACTACCCGGTGTTTGACATGGAGCCCGGGAGGGAGTCCTGCTTCGAGCCCCTGCAGATGAGCGGGAGGATCGCAGCCTACCACTACGCACGGTTCACCGTCGGGTTTGCCCTCCCTCTCGCCGTCCTCGCCTTCACCAACCACCGCATCCTCAGGAGCATCCGGGTGAGCGCGGGTCTGACTGCCGCCCAGAAAGCCCGCGTGAGGCGTCTGGCCGTCGCCGTGGTGGCCATCTTCCTCGTCTGCTTCTCCCCCTACCACGTGGTGCTCCTCGTCAGAGCTGCCGCCTTCTCCTCCCACGGGGGAGACCCCGCCGCCCTGTGCGCCCTCGAGGGCGGCCTGTACGGCGTCACGGTGCTGTTCCTCTGCCTGTGCACCGTCAACAGCGTGGCTGACCCCATCCTCTACGTCCTGGCCACAGAACACTCTAGGCAAGAAGTGTTCAGAGTCTACCGGAGGTGGAAAGAGGGGGCCGCGAGGACGAGTGCCCCCGGGCTCCCACAGTCCCGGGCCTCAGAGGCGCCCAGCTCACCCACCACACTAACAAACAATTTGTGCCCCCTCGTCCCGCCCGCCCATCGCGGTCCCAGCCAGCCACCCGGGACTCACCGTGGCCCCCAGGGAGGCTGGCGGGGGACAGTGCCGCAGGGGACAGTGGCAGGCACGGAGGCTGGGGCAGAGAGCCCGCCGGGCAGCGTCCCGGCTGCGATGCCACTCGGACACACGGGTGACCGCGCCTTCCTAAAGCCACCGTCCCCGAGCCTCCGTCCGCTGGGGCCGCGCGCCAGGCTCCCCCGCGGGGCGGGTGATGGCTCACCCCGGCACCCAGGGGCCCGGATGCTCCTGGGTGAGAACCCGAGGGAAGCCCCGCCCCGCACGGAGGTCGCTGCCACACCCTCCGGCTTGGGGTGGGGTGGGCTATCAGAGGGAGGGGATCTGGAAGAGAGGGAGAGAGACGCCGAGGAAAGAAGGCAGCAAGGGGTGCCTTCCTGGGGCGGCGCAGTGCCCGGCCTCACCTCAGGCCAAGCCAGGGCTTCTGAACAGGAGAAGCCCGAGCTCTGCCTGCGGAGCAGTGGAGAGGCCCAAGTCCCGGCCTGAGGAGCGGAGAGGCCTGAGGAGAGCCGAGAGGGCTGAGGAGAGCAGAGAGGGCTGAGGGGAGCAGAGAGGGCTGAGGGGAGCAGAGAGGGCCACGGAGAGCAGAGAGGGCTGAGGGGAGCAGAGAGGGCTGAGGGGAGCAGAGAGGGCTGAGGAGAGCCGAGAGGGCTGAGGAGAGCAGAGAGGGCTGAGGAGAGCCGAGAGGGCTGAGGAGAGCAGAGAGGGCTGAGGGGAGCAGAGAGGGCTGAGGGGAGTAGAGAGGGCCGAGGGGAGCAGAGAGGGCCACGGAGAGCAGAGAGGGCTGAGGGGAGCAGAGAGGCCCGCGGAGAGCAGAGAGGGCTGAGGAGAGCAGAGAGGGCCGAGGAGAGCAGAGAGGGCCGAGGAGAGCAGAGAGGGCTGAGGGGAGCAGAGAGGGCTGAGGAGAGCAGAGAGGGCTGAGGAGAGCAGAGAGGGCCACGGAGAGCAAAGAGGGCTGAGGGGAGCAGAGAGGCCCGCGGAGAGCAGAGAGGGCTGAGGAGAGCAGAGAGGGCCGAGGAGAGCAGAGAGGGCTGAGGAGAGCAGAGAGGGCCGAGGAGAGCAGAGAGGGCTGAGGAGAGCAGAGAGGGCTGAGGAGAGCAGAGAGGGCTGAGGAGAGCAGAGAGGGCCGAGGAGAGCAGAGAGGGCTGAGGAGAGCAGAGAGGGCTGAGGAGAGCAGAGAGGGCCGAGGAGAGCAGAGAGGGCCGAGGAGAGCAGAGAGGGCCGAGGAGAGCAGAGAGGGCCGAGGAGAGCAGAGAGGGCTGAGGAGAGCAGAGAGGGCTGAGGAGAGCAGAGAGGGCCGAGGGGAGCAGAGAGGGCTGAGGGGAGCAGAGAGGGCTGAGGAGAGCAGAGAGGGCCGAGGGGAGCAGAGAGGGCTGAGGGGAGCAGAGAGGGCTGAGGAGAGCAGAGAGGGCTGAGGAGAGGAAGAAAGGAAGAACTCACCCCCTTGGAGGCTGCAGCTGCCCCTAGTTCCGGGGTAGCCCAGGACAAGGCCGTTGCAGACAGACTAATAAAACTCCATCGTCCCCTTTAACCGTGCCTCTGTGGATTTTCCTGCTCCTAGGTCATTACACCTGGCAGCCCAGAGACAGCAGGCGGCCCGCAGGCGAGAGAGAGAGAGAGAGAGAGAGAGAGAGAGAGAGAGAGAGAGAGAGAGAGGGAGCATGCAGCCAGCAGGGAGCTCTTGGCCTGGGCTCATCCCGGCTGGCTCCCTGGGCCATTAGCCCATGGCAGGCAGGCAGAGCGGAGTGATGACTTTATTTCCTGTGCGTCTCTAAATGCCTCACCCCAACGATTGCCATGCTCCTGGGGCGCCCTGTGCTCTGCCCAAGAGGTGATGTGAGCCACACCAGGCACCAGCCATCGGGGCTGGGACACTGTGCACAGCCCAGGCGCTGCGAGGGGCAGGAGCCCTTGCTGCCGGGAGCCGGGGGGGGGGGGCTTGCAGGGCAGGAGCCCTTGCTGCCGGGACCCCGGAGGGGGGGGCTTGCAGGACGAGCCCTTGACCCCCTTGACCCCGAGGGAGGCCCGGCCACACTGGTGTCTTCCTTCCCCCAGCGAGGCCAAGGACTGCTGCCTCGGCGGGCCCTGTGGGGCCGGCTCGCCCCTGCCTGAGGCCCTGGCCGCAGACGCCTCACACAGGACGCGGGTGCGAGTCCAAGGCGGGGATGCTGAGCCGACCAGGCGCCGCTCATCCTCCCGCGCAGGGCCAGGGGCTGGAGGCGGCCTTTGTGTGTGTGAGGCTGCTGTCAGCCCCACTGGGAGACGGGGATGGGGAGAGACACTTTCAACAGAAGTGCAAAAGCACGTGTTGGTCTCAACTTCCCCTCCAAAAGGGACAGAGCAATTTTCCCTGAGCAGGTGAGCAGTTTTCTCTGCGTGTGTGCATGCGTGTGTGCGTGTGCATGTCTCTTACAGGAAGTTAGGCCATCTCCTCTGTGTGTGTGTGTGTGTGTGCATGTATGCGTGTATGCGTGTGTGTGCGTGTGTGTGTGTGTGTGTGTCCATCTTTCAGGAAGTTAGGCCCGTGGGGGTGGGGTGGGCTCTTGGTTGCCTGAGAGCTGTGAAGGATGAGGCCAGGCAGAGGCCAGGGCCACGCCTGTTCTCCAAATTCAGGGAGGGAGACAGGGTGGAGAGGCCTGGCCCCTGGACCACGCCCACCCCCCTGGGGCGCCTGGGGCGGGCCAGTCCCCTCCTCAGAAGCCCTGCCCCCAGGCCAGCGGCCCTGGAGCCCACACCCTGGCCACCCTCTGGGGAAGGGGTCTCACCGGGCTCCCGGGCGTGGGCCATGTGCTCCGGCCCGGACAGCCTCCGTGGGACGCTCTTGTGACCAGGCCCAGGCCGGCTCCAGGTTGGGCGAGGGGGCGCCCAGGAAGGAAACCGGGTGCGGCCCCTGAGGCAGGGCGCTGCGAAGGGCCTAGCTTCACCCGGCAGGGGCCTTCGGGCAGCGGGTGGCTGCAGGCCTACCTTGCCCAGTTTCCTGGAAACATTTCTCCTCTCCTGGTGGTTACATGTTTCTGTCACCTCCAACTACAGACCTTTCATAGTTGGATCTATCTAACGGAAAGTTCTGGGTCACCATAGGGGTTAACCAAGCTTGAGAGGGAGCTACACTTGCTTGCTCCCTCCATTATCCTTCCACTCACCCACTGGGGCGTATTGTGGATGGTTCTGGTGGAGCTGGGGGAAGGGTGGACAGAGACCCTGCATCTCTGCCTGGAAGCACAATACCCCAGGACTTGTAGGGGACAGCTCACGTCCCCTGCCGGGAATGCCCCCTGGAATTTGGCAATGGTGACAGTGAGCCCAGAGCTGCTGGGTTCACTAACCGCAAGGTTAACGTTAACCCGACGCTGTGCCTGGCCGGGCTAGGGGTCAACGGTAGTCAGATGCTCAAATCCGCTTCCCCGCGGCCAGCCCAGCCAAATGAGGATGCAGACCTCACTTAGGAAAATGTCCTCTGCCCCAGCAATGGCCTTTGGGGCCTAGACAGAGGTCCTGAGTGTGGACCACGCCTCCCGCCCGTGGCCACCAGGGGGCAGCACTGCCTCAGCAGGGCCAGCACGGAGCCCGTGTCCAGGGCTGGATCCCCACAAGCCTGGTTGTGAGGTGTCCACCCTAACCTCTCCTCCCGCCCTCCCGGACCTTCCCTGGACCTTTGCCTGCCCTGGGCGCCATGGAGCTCGATGGTCTCGTTTGTGGACGTGGACGTTTTTCACCGACGGCAGCAGGTGCACATCTTCGTGGGGGTGCAGTGCGGCTGTTGCACGCATGTGGACAAATGAGAGATTGGTGTTATTCCTTCCTCTTGTATGTTCTAGTTCTCTTTTGTCATCAATTTTCCTTAATGACATGGATTGCTGCTCACTGAAAATCAGACAGCTTCAACAGTAGGGTCATCCTTGGATCTCTCTCTCTCTTTTTTTTCTTTCCATTTTTATATGGGTGGGTGGGGGGTGTCTCGACTTGCCAGTTGCTATTTTCTGGATCGCTGGACACGTTGGGTAAAAAGCAGTGGAGGCTCTGGAACACATTCTTGCTCCAGACAGTGTTTGTGATCTTTGCCGGGCAGTAGGTGAACATTGGTCAGAGCTCCAATTGGTCTGGCTGTCACCTGCCCAAGCAGCTCTGCGTTTATTCTGCCCACCCTACCCAGGTGTGCAGAGCCGTGCTGGTGCGGGCTCGGGCCCGGGGGCGGGGTTCAGGCCCAGGGGCGCAGGGGCGGGGTTCAGGCCCAGGGGCGCAGGGGCGGGGTTCAGGCCCAGGGGCGCAGGGGCGGGGTTCAGGCCCAGGGGCGCAGGGGCGGGGTTCAGGCCCAGGGGCGCAGGGGCGGGGTTCAGGCCCAGGGGCGCAGGGGCGGGGTTCAGGCCCAGGGGCGCAGGGGCGGGGTTCAGGCCCAGGGGCGCAGGGGCGGGGTTCAGGCCCAGGGGCGCAGGGGCGGGGTTCAGGCCCAGGGGCGCAGGGGCGGGGTTCAGGCCCAGGGGCGCAGGGGCGGGGTTCAGGCCCAGAGGCGCAGGGGCGGGGTTCAGGCCCAGGGGCGCAGGGGCGGGGTTCAGGCCCAGGGGCGCAGGGGCGCAGGGGCGGGGTTCAGGCCCAGGGGCGCAGGGGCGGGGTTCAGGCCCAGGGGCGCAGGGGCGGGGTTCAGGCCCAGAGGCGCAGGGGCGGGGTTCAGGCCCAGGGGCGCAGGGGCGGGGTTCAGGCCCAGGGGCGCAGGGGCGGGGTTCAGGCCCAGGGGCGCAGGGGCGGGGTTCAGGCCCAGGGGCGCAGGGGCGGGGTTCAGGCCCAGGGGCGCAGGGGCGGGGTTCAGGCCCAAGGGCGCAGGTGTGGGATCCGGTCCGGGCACCGGTTTGCCCCCGGCCCGGGTCATGGCAGCCCCACCGTGTCCAGTTGTCACCGGATGCCGGTGAAGGTTTGTGGTTTCCCTTGAAAACCGGGGTCTCCCTTCTTAGGGTCCTTGATTGGATGGCAGAATAAGGATTTCTGGACAAGTCACAATGGCGGGAAACCTGGTGGGGCTTGATCAGGCAAGCCGAGACGAGGCCCAGGCGGCGCGGGCGCTCCGAGGAGGGTGCCAAGGCTGCCGGGGTGTGCGGACGGGTTCCACCCCGGCTCCGATCGCCCCCGAGGGGAGGGGCACAGACGTCCCAGGCGGGGCGCAGCCTGTCCCCGGGCCGCGGACGGCAAGGCCAGCGCTCCGGCCCGTGACCGCCCGGTGCCTGGCTGGCCTTCATGAACCACGCCTCGCTTTCCTTAACTTCCCCGGTTTCCGGACCGGGGCGGCGGGCGCCGGGCCTGGGCGAGGGCCGCTTTCCCAGCCCCACGCTGGGCTCGCGCGGGCTGCGCCCCACCGCGGAGCCGCGCCCTGCTCGGCTACGGCGGGGCGGCCTCCGTGGCTGGCCACGTTCACGGCCGGCGGCCATGCCGACCGGGCGCCGCTCCTCGCCCTCGGCCCGGCCCGGCCCCGACCGGCCGCAGCGCTGGCGGGCGCGCCGCGGAGAGCCGCGGAGCCCGGGGAGCCGCGGGGCCCGGGGAGCCGCGGGGCCCGGGGAGCCGCCGAACCCGGGGGGCCGCCGCGCCCGGGGAGCCGCGGAGCCCGGGGAGCCGCGGAGCCCGGGGAGCCGCGGGGCCCGGGGAGCCGCCGAGCCCGGGGAGCCGCGGAGCCCGGGGAGCCGCCGAACCCGGGGGGCCGCCGAGCCCGGGGAGCCGCGGAGCCCGGGGAGCCGCGGGGCCCGGGGAGCCGCCGAACCCGGGGAGCCGCGGAGCCCGGGGAGCCGCCGAACCCGGGGGGCCGCCGAGCCCGGGGAGCCGCGGAGCCCGGGGAGCCGCGGGGCCCGGGGAGCCGCCGAACCCGGGGAGCCGCCGAGCCCGGGGAGCCGCGGGGCCCGGGGAGCCGCCGAACCCGGGGAGCCGCCGAACCCGGGGAGCCGCGGGGCCCGGGGAGCCGCGGAGCCCGGGGAGCCGCCGAACCCGGGGAGCCGCGGAGCCCGGGCGGGGCGCGGCGGGGCTGGCGGGGCGGGGCCCGCCGCGCGGAGACCTGGGACGGGGGGCGGGGCCGGGCTCCGGGAGCCCGGGAGCCGAGGGCAGGGCCCGCAGGGCCGAGAGGGGCGGGGCCAAGCACGCGGAGACCTGGAGCCCAGGGCGGGGCCGACAGGGGCGGACCTCGGAGGTGGGGCCTGGAACATAGAGGACGGGAGGGCGGGGCCTGGAGCGCAGAGACCTGAGCGGGGGTCTGGAGGGGCGGGCCTCGGGGGCGGGGCGTGGTGCATGGGGCCGGGAGGGGTGGGGCCTAGGGGCGGAGCCTGGCGCATAGGGGCCGGGAGGGGCGGGGCCTAGCGCGCAGAGGCCGAGGGCGGGGCCGGGAGGGACGGGCCTCGGAGGCGGGGCCTGGTTCCCGGGGCCTGGAGAGGTGGGACCTCCTGGGGGCTTCGGGGCGGGGCCTAGCGCATAGGGGCCGGAGCAAAGAGGCCTGGGGCGGGGGCGGGGTCTGCAGGGGGCGGACCTCGGGGGCGTGGCCTGGTGCTCCGGCGGGCCCCGGGGGCGGAACCTCACACGGTGGGGGCGGGGCCTGAGGGGGCGGGGCCTCCGCCCGCGAGCGCCCAACGGCTGCGGCGGCGGCGCGGGAGTCCGGGCGGTCCAAGCTCCGCCCCGGCGGGTTTGAACGGAGGCCCGCTCCGCGTTCGGCCAATCGGCGGGCGGGCGGCCGGGCTATGGCGGCCCTTTGTGGGCGCTGAGTGGCTCCGGCGCCGAGCTGAGCGGCGGGCCGGCCTCGCGACGCAGGTGAGCGGGTCAACGGCCAGCCGGCCGGCGGCGCCCCGGCGGCCGCGTCGGGCGCCGGTGGGGTCGGGCGGGCGGCGCGGAGCTCCGGGCCGCGGTCCCGCGTCCCCGCCACGCCCGCGGGTGTGAGGCTCCGGGAGCGGGCCGGCCGGAGCGGGAGGGCAGCGCGGCCCGGCGGGCCCGGCGCCCCACCGCCGGGGGCTCCCTCCGCTCCCCGGGCCCCCGCGGGCCCCCTGCCGGTCGGCGTCCCCGGAGCCGGGCGTCCGGGCCGGGCCCCTGCAGCCCCCGCCCGGACCGCGGGGACTCGGGCGCGTTCTCTTTGTGTGGGTGGCCGTGCTCGGGTGTGCGGGAGGCTCCTCCCCTCCGCTGCCGTCGGGGCTGGACCGGGAGCCCGGGGCGCCGTCCTCGCTGCTCGGGCCGCCCGGGAGCGCCGCCCCGCAGGCCGCGGAGTGGCCCGGGCCGCGCGGCTTCCGCGGGGTTTCCTCCCGGCCTTTGTGTCCGGTGCCCCGGACCGCCCGACGGGGCCAGCCGCCCTCGGAAGGGGCCGCGGGAGGAGGGCTTCCAAGGGTCACCGTGTCCTGTGGAGCGGGACCTTTTTCAGGAAAATGGCAGCTTCCCCCTGGGAAGAAGACAGGAAGCCTCCCCCGGGCCGCCCCGGGCCCGGCCCGGCCCGGGAAGGTCTGGTGCGCTTCCGAGGATCTCAAGCAGCCGGGTCGGTGGAAAGCCTCAGGCATCGCGCCAGGATGAATCAGGGGTTCCTGGGGGCCGGGGGTCCCCGCACCTCCCCGCTTGCTCTTTGATGGAGAATTGCCAAGCACACCTGAGGTGGGAGCCGTTCGCGCTGGCTCACCTTAACCGGACGCTCGGTGGATGCTGATCTGACCTGCGAGCCGGAGCCCTGTCTCCTGCGCCCGCAGCCCTGCTGCTGGGAACCTGCCAGGCCACGGAGGTGGGCGAGGAGTCCCGGAGTGGCCGGAGTGGCCGTTGACCTCGGGCTGCTCCAGGGAGCAGTCCCCACTTGGACCTCTCCTCTGTGTGCGAAGGAAGCGCCTGCGTTCCCGGAGGAGGCCCCAGTGCCGGCCTTGGCCATCCCCAGGACGCCAGCGAGGAGGACCATAGTCATTTAACTAGATTCTCGTGCAGCTCAGCAGGGAACCGGGATGAGCGGTGCCCCACCCCCACCCCAGGTCTCCCCCAGTGCTGGCCAGGGCCGAGCTTTATGCTAACGTGGCCCCAGACACAAACATGTGCCTAGGGTTGTCCCCACAACCTGCCTTCTGGGCATTATCCACATTATTCTGGAACACGGTTTCTGGGTAACGGTTCCGTTTTAGGGGTAAAAGTTACCCAGGAACTTTACTCTCTTGCAGTGATGTCCACATTTCTCACTTGGGGTGTCACAAAAACCACTCTCAGGCTTAGGAGCATTTGAAACCTGCAGAAGTTGGGCACCAGTGCCCACTCCTGTAATCCCAGCTGCTCAAGAGGCTGAGATCTGAGGATTGCAGTTGGAAGCCAGCTTGGGTAGGAAAAGTCTGGAGACGCTTCAGCTAACCACCAAAGCTCAGAAGTGGAACTGTGGCTAGTCTTGAGCAAAAAACGCGGGAACTGAGCCCAGGCCCTGAGTTCAAGCCCCAGGATTGGCACCAAACCCACAAAACGCCACGTAGGGATGGCAGGCAGGTGGTCTCGGGGGCGCTGGCCACCCACATGGCCCCGGCGCCCTGAGCCGTGTCGGGCACGCCGTGAGGCAGCAGCCGAGGCCACCTCCAGTTTCCCACCCATCCACTGACTTCCTTGTAAGCAAGTCACTAGTTACTAGTGCAGTAGGGTGTTGTGAGGAGATCGGTGGACGGTGAGGCCCGGGGCCCCCCCGCTGGGGGGCATCTCCTTTGCCCCAGCGCCCCCTTGCTCCCTGCCAACGGCACTGCCTGGGTCTCTGTGCCTCCCCACTAGGTTCTAGAGCATCTGGTGAGTACAGGTGTGTTTCCGCGTGGCATCCAAGATCCACGCTGAACACAGACCATCAGGGTTTGTGTTGCTCGCTTGTATTCCATCATTCAACTTAAAAAAAAGAATTCAAATCTGAGGCTCCGCATCTGAGGGTGTTGAAACAAAACTCACAGCAGCGTGGCTCTGGCAGAAAAGCGAGTGTTTGGAGAGATATTCTATAAGATTCCTGGGTCCTAAGGGAAATGGGAAAGAGGAGAGGAAGCCTTTAGAGGGGAAGTTGGCCATCAGCTCGGAAAAGTTACTGGGGAGGGGATTCCTACGAAACGTGTTGGTTTGTTCAAGTGCCTCAAGGGTGCTCCTACCCACAGGCTGAGCACTGGTGGCTCGCGATGAGGAGGACCGCCGGTGAAGGACAGCCTCCGTCTGAACCAGTTAGACCCCTATCCTCCCAGCTAAGGTGGAAGTATGAGGAAGATCCTCATCGTCCCTGCGGCCTGTGCAAGACCCTGTCTGAAAATAACCAGAGTAGAAAGGGATGGCAGGGGCTGGGAACGTGGCCCATGAAGCCCTGGGTTCGATTCCCAGCACCACATACACAGAAAAAGCCGGAAGTGGCGCTGTGGCTCAAGTGGCAGAGTGCTAGCCTTGAGCACAAAGAAGACAGGGACAGTGCCCAGGCCCTGAGTTCAAGCCCCAGGACTGGCAAGAAAAAGAAAAAAAAGAGGGGGTGGTATGTAGTTCAAGTGTATAGCACCTGACTGGCAAGCGGGAACATGGAATTCAAATTCTTGATACTGACAAAAATTGCTGCCTTGATTTTGATCAGGAATCAAAAGGGTAAGAACTGAGCTGGAGATCCCGCACCCCCAGTGAGAAGCGGAGGCGATGAGGTGAGCGGGGTTCTGGCAGCACAGGGCTGGCGTGCCTGGTGTGGAGTCGGCACACGGCTCTCATAAATAACGGGTGCTCTTGCTCCCGTGGAGCACAGCTGTGATCAGCTGGGAAGGTGGAGGACGCCTGGACTCTGCGTGAGAGGAAAGGGAAGGTGGAGGACGCCTGGACTCTGCGTGAGAGGAAAGGGAAGGTGGAGGACGCCTGGACTCTGCATGAGAGGAAAGGGAAGGTGGAGGGCGCCTGGACTCTGCGTGAGAGGAAAGGGAAGGTGGAGGACGCCTGGACTCTGCGTGAGAGGAAAGGGAAGGTGGAGGACGCCTGGACTCTGCGTGAGAGGAAAGGGCCGGGAGGTCGTCTGTGAGTGGTTAGGATTGTGGGGCATTTTTGTTTTTTTATTGTCTTTCCAAATGGAGTCATGGAGAACTGGAAGCGGCTTTGAATGCAGAGCTGCTGTGGTTAGGGCCAGGCCACCTTGCTCGGGGGGTCTAGGGAGAGGGAAGGCCAGGAGGCCCAAGCTGGAGGCCACCGGCCAGGGGCTGGCCGGTGGCCTGGGGTGGACCTCCTGGATGACTGGCAGGGCTTCTGCCTCTCTGGTTAGGCCTCTGGATAGCAGGAACAGAAACTAAAGACGCTCAGCTTTTAGGTCCTGGCCGTAGGGGCCACTGTCAGGAACTTGCTGCTTAGACTCCTGGGGTGCTGTAGGGAGCCTGCTGCTTCCGGAGCCATGATTGGCCCCGCAGGCTGGCAATTAAAGATGGTAGGTCAGCATTGTGGTTGACATGCAGTCCATCTGCTCATCTCTGCCTCTCTTCTAAGAGCAAATACTGGGACGAGTGCTTCTGGGCTTTCTATTTTTACAGCCCTGCCCCGGGGGGGCCGCTGGCCTCCCTGGCCTCTTCCCATCCCCCAAAGAGCCTGCTAGAGGACACATGTGCCTTTGGAAGGGCATGCAAGGGTCTTTGGTGGTTTACCCACCGAGGGGCTTGTGACCTGGGCGTGCAAGGACCTCACCATCACAGCCCTGCCTGGCCTCAGGCTGTTGGGTTCTCCTCTCAAGGGCTGGGATTGCAGGCATGGACTACCCTGCCTGGCTTCAGTGTAACTTCTTGGGCTGTCTTGGAAGTGTGAGGTGTAAGTCTTTGGCCCACTCACTCTTTTTTTGTTTTTTTTTTTTTTTTGCTTGCCAGTCCTGGGGCTTGGAGTCAGGGCCTGAGCGCTGTCCCTGGCTTCTTTTTGCTCAAGGCTAGCACTCTACTTCTTGAGCCACAGCGCCCCTTCTGGCTTTTTCTGTATATGTGGTGCTGAAGAATCGAACCCAGGGCTTCATGTGTACGAGGCAAGCACTCTTG
This sequence comes from Perognathus longimembris pacificus, assembly GCF_023159225.1. Lineage (NCBI taxonomy): Eukaryota > Metazoa > Chordata > Mammalia > Rodentia > Heteromyidae > Perognathus > Perognathus longimembris. The sequence goes on along the minus strand of NC_063174.1, from coordinate 62,127,797 downwards.
CCACTAGGCCATATTCCCAGTCCATGGCCCACTCACTCTTGTTCTCAGTCCCTTTGTGAGTTGTCCTCCAGGCCTGGTTGGCCAGCCTGGCTTTCCCAGGACTAACCTGCCTTTGGAGTACATCATCCTGCCATGTTTCTGGAGTCTGACTAGGAGTTCTGTCTATAAACAAAGGTTTCATTCATGTCATTTGAGTAGATTTGGTTTGACTTCTACACTAAATCATGCAGAGCTAAATGGTTAGACATATGATAGGGCATGATGGTTACACCTGTGATTCTCGCTATACAGGAGGCACAGGTCAGGACCAGTAACTGGGCATGGAAGTATGTATCTGTTATTCCAACTATCTAAGAAGGAGGCATCAATAGGAGGGCACAGTCCCAGCAAAACATAAAAATAAGTAACAAGGTCTGTGGAGGTGTGAGTCAAGTGATAAAGCACTTACCTGACAAGCACAGAGACCAGAGTTCACACTTCAGTACTACAGAAAACCTTTAAACAAGAAGTTTGTACACAGGACAAAGAACTTGAATATTATCAGAAGCGGTTAGAATCTGGGCATTGGGGGCTGGGGATATAGCCTAGTGGCAAGAGTGCCTGCCTCGGATACACGAGGCCCTAGGTTCGATTCCCCAGCACCACATATACAGAAAACAGCCAGAAGCGGCGCTGTGGCTCAAGCGGCAGAGTGCTAGCCTTGAGCGGGAAGAAGCCAGGGACAGTGCTCAGGCCCTGAGTCCAAGGCCCACGACTGGCCAAAAAAAAAAAAAAGAATCTGGGCATTGGTGGCTCACTCCTGTAATCCTAGCTACTGATAGGTGAGGATTGAGAATAGAGGGTGGAAGCCAGTCCCGCAGTAAAGTCCATGAGATTCTAATCTCTAGTTAACCAGAAAACACCAAATAAACCTTAAACAGAAGTGGAGCTCTGGCTCACACTTGAGCAGAAAGGGCGAGCATTAGGCTCTGTTACCAGCACACACATTACATACATACATAATTGAGGTGGTTGGTTGTGTGTGTGTGTGTACGCGCACGTGAGCGTGCTGGTCTTGGGGTGCTGTCACGGAGCTTTTCCATTTAAGGCTAGTGCTCTAGCACTTGAGTCACAGCTCCACTTCCAGCCTTTTGTCCGTTAATAAATGGAGATAAGAGTCTCCGAGTTTCCTGCCTGGCTGGCTTTGAACTGCAAACCTCAGATCTCATCTTTCTGAGTAGCGCGGATTACAGATGTGAGCTACTGGCATCTGGCTGAGATATTTTTAATGTACATTGCAAAGTACCTTGGTAGTAAATTTGTCATTAAGAAAGAGGTGGTAATGAGCAAAAAAGCTCAGGACTTGAAGCCCCCGCGTGCACGCGCGTGCACACACACACACACGCACGCTCACACGGGATGGGTGATGAGGCAGCGCGGCCATGGCTGCAGGGGCTCTGTGAACACCACACTGCTTGCTGCTCTGGAGAAAGTGTTGTGGGGAATGTCAGCTGGACAGACGTCTGACCTTGCTGTTTTGCAGTGGCTGTGGGCGCACAGGAAGGAACGGAAGGAGCCCTGTGTCTCCCCCACCCCTGCCCCGCCGCAGGCCGCCCCGATGGCTCCTTGGAGCTGCCGTCCTCCGGGCGCCTGGCTCCCGCCGCAGCCTTGCACACGGCCCTGGCGTCGCCAGCTCCGTCCTTGGGCTGCTCAGGACTTGAGCCGCTCCCCACTGGAGGGGACTGGCTCTGTGGAGGGTTGCTGGGGAATGGAGCGCTCTGAGCATGCGTGTGTGCATCCCTACATGGCCCTGACTTTGGTCTTCTTGTGATCAGTCCCAGAGGTCACTTAATTATGTAAAGCTGATCTTTGTTTACGATGCGGCAGGGTCAGCAGGAATGGGGGGGGTCCCGGGGTATGAGGGCTTCCCCGAGGCCCTACTGCCCACAGGCCCATCCCACCCTAAAGCTGGCACCTGTAGACTTCTACTCAGTGAATGACTCAATGAATTGCTTAATTTCAAATACCGTGAGATTAAAATGTTTAGCTTCTATTGCACACGTGAGGTGAAAGAGACGGTGTGCCCCTGGATTAGCTTTGCGATCCCGACAGGCCGAGGCCAGCGCAGCAGCTCCCGGCCCCGGGGCAGGGGCCATTCCCTGGGAAGCCTGAGGGGTCACGGCTGGGGGACCTGGACTCTCGGGGTGTCGGGCTGCGGGCGTGGGAGCGGTGGGCTGCCGAGGCCACGGTACACGGCCGGGACTCGTGTCTTCAGAGGAAGGGCTGCAGCGCGCAGAGCCGGGCAGCGCCTGCCAGCGGGGGAGGCGTGGGGCCTCGTGTCGCTGCGCTTCAGCAGAGCCCGTTAGCCCACGCACCGCCACGCGTGACACGCCGCTGGCCTGCGGCCCCATCACTCCGCTCGGCACCGCGAGGCCCCTCTTCCCTCCCGGGCGCTTCCACCTAGAACCTTGTCCCTGTGGGGTGTGGCTGGCGGGTCCCGGCCCGTGGAGCGGCTCCGTCGCGGGCTGGGTCCCTGTGGGGTGTGGCTGGCGGGTCCCGGCCCGTGGAGCGGCTCCGTCGCAGGCTGTGTCCCTGTGGGGTGTGGCTGGCGGGTCCCGGCCCGTGGAGCGGCTCCGTCGCAGGCTGTGTCCCTGTGGGGTGTGGCTGGCGGGTCCCGGCCCGTGGAGCGGCTCCGTCGCAGGCTGTGTCCCTGTGGGGTGTGACTGGCGGGTCCCGGCCCGTGGAGCGGCTCCGTCGCGGGCTGTGTCTGGTGCCGGTGTGCTGTCAGCCCCTGGCCACCCGCGTGGATTCGTTGTGCCAGGGAGCTTCCACGGCGGCGTCTCCACACGCATAAACCGTGTGCTCCGGTCACACCCGCCCCTCCGCTCCCCGAGCCCTCCTCCGCCTCTGAGGACAGCCGGGGCGGGTTGGCTGTGCACCTTCTGACCTTTCCCTCGCCCCTTCTCTTTGCAGGGTCAGGACCTGGCTGGGTGCGGAGGTGGGCTGAATGGTGTCTTCCTTGGTTTCCACAGCACGATGTTTGCACGCGGGCTGAAGAGGAGGTGTGACCAGGAGGAGGCGGCAGAGGGCTTTGGCACCGCCCCGTCCTACAGCCTCCAGCGGCAGTCGCTCCTGGACATGTCCCTGGTCAAGCTGCAGCTCTGCCACATGCTGGTGGAGCCCAACCTCTGCCGCTCGGTCCTCATCGCCAACACCGTCCGGCAGATCCAGGAGGAGATGAGCCGGGACGGCGCGTGGCACGCCGGGGCGCCGCCGGGCGCGGGGCGGGCGCCGCTGGACCGCCTGGTGTCCACGGAGGTGCTGTGCCGCACGGCCCGGGGCCCTCCGGGGGCGCCGCCCGCCCCCGGGTCCGGAGAGGGCCCCTCGCGGGCGCCGGCCCCCGAACTCTGCACGGCCGGCCCGGCCCCCGAGCCGCGGGACCCTCGGAGCAGCCTGTGGGAGATGGGCAGCGCGCGGGAGAGCAGGGGGGGCTTCCCCAAGGCCCTGGACCAGATATTTGAGACCCTGGAGAGCAAACCCCCCGGCTGCATGGAGGAGCTGTTCTCCGACGTGGAGAGCTCCTACTACGACCTGGACACGGTGCTGACGGGCGTGGTGGGCGGCTCCAAGCCGGGCCTGTGCGGCGGGCTCGAGGGCTTCGCGGCAGCCCCGGCTCCCCCCGCCGCGGGCTGCAAGTCGGACCTGGCCGAGCTGGACCACGTGGTGGAGATCCTGGTGGAGACCTGAGGAGAGGCCCCCGCGGGCCAGGGACTCGGCCCCGCCCGGGCCCCGCTCCCCCCTCCCCCCCGTCCCCGCGTGGGAGGCGAGTACACCTGGACAGGTGACCTTTCTGAAATGGTTGCTTCAGGCAATATTTTTAAAATACCTTTCTAAACTTTTTGTATTTTATCCCGGTAGATTTTTTCAGCTATTTTCTTAAAAGTATATTTTTTCTACAAATGTCCTCTGCTGCTATGTTAGAAACTTTTATAGCCTCAACCATTGTCGTTGGCGTTTGAGTTTTTAAAGGTTGAATTGGAATTTCTCAGTGGGCTTCACTGCGCCCCGGCAGCGGCACCAGTGTTGGGTGTTTGCCGTTCACTGTCGTGGTGACCCAGGCGGGGTGCAGTTACGGAGGAGTGAGCGGGGCTCCCGCGCCCGGTCATCTGTGAGTCTTCCTCCTAGACTTCAGTTTTATTTATGCCTATTTATCTAAGTGCCACTGCGTTCGAAGGCCAGGTGGCTGCAGATCATGGCACGGTGGTCTTGGAGGACTCTGAAGTCTTGGGTGGATGTGCTCTGGTCTCGTGTGGGTCCCATGCACGGGCCCTGTCTCCTTCCCGGCGTGCCGGCGGGGGAGGCGGGGGAGCGGGAGCTGGCGTGGCACACTCCTGGTCACGCGTGGGCGAGGGGACGTCACACCCTTGGGCCCACGTACCTGGCGTGCTCTGTGACATTGGTGCTGAACAACGTTCGAGAGTTAAATTTAAATCTGGGGGGAAAGAACCTGACCGAGAGCCACTGGCATGCAGCCCGTGCCCGGCTGCTGCCCCGCCGGGCCCCTGGCGCCGCACCACGCCACGCCAGACACCACCCCACCCAGCACGCACGTGTCCTGCCGCACTGCAACCAGAGCCCCGACGGCCTGTCACTTCCTTACGTATGTGACCATTCTCCATTATCAACAATGTAAACCTCACTCTATTAAAAAACGATCCAACAAACAGGATGCAATGTGTTGTGAATTATCTACGTGTCGCAGTCCTTGAGAAGGCGCTTTTTTGTTTTGTTTCAGCCATATCTAATGCTTTGTAGAGGTTGGAGAACTCCACTCGGTGTAGTGCATGGGCAATGGCGGCTCTGCTTCCGGGGCCTGGCGGGGCCCCTTCTACTGGCACTCCTCCCCTGGGTCGGAAGGCCTTGGCATCGGGCTGGGGAAGGGCCGGTGTGCCAGGGCTCTGGGCAGCACCGCAGGGGAGGATGTAGATGAGTCCCGGGTCCGTGGGTGGACTGATGCCCTCTTGGTCTGGAGGGTATATCAGGATGGATGGTAGAGCAATGTTTGTGGGTGTTCGCTATCTATTCTAGATATCATCTGTTCAGTGTCAGGAGGAGCTGCATGGAAAAGTACAGGACTTTGCAGTGAGACTTTGACGAGCATGTGGCTTTGGGGTGCTTGCTAGGAAACACCCGGGATGCCCAGGGTCGAGAGTCACTGTCATCCATCAGCCCAGCCCTGGCCTGCAGCTGCAAGTGGCCGTCCTCTGGGTGGGTAATGTGGCCGTTGCTGAGGGCTGAGTGCTCCCGTAGCTGGTCCCCCACTCCCTGGTTTCCTGACTGCAGCTCATCTAAGTTCTTAGACTTGGACGCGCAAAGTCTTTATTGCTATTGTAGTTCACAGGGGTCGGGGATGGGGGAGCTGCTTTTCCAGTCACTCCTTGCCAAGCTTAACGCATTTAAATCTGTGCACACAAACGCAGGACTTTAGAACACTGATTTTCTTGCTCTGGGGTTCATTATACATCTCTTAGGAACCAGCCTCACACGCCTTTCTCGCCAACCTGGCTGCTTCAACTGCAGCTTTTTCTCGATGTCGTTCGTTGCACGCTGGTTGAAAGTGGAGACTTAAGGTGGCTTTTCTAAACTATTGGTTTGTTGGAATTTTCAAGCTACATGGTGTTGGTGGCAGAGCTACCTGGGTGGCCGGTGACCAGACTGCTGGGTGCAGACGCAGCTGTCTGTGTTCCCTCCATTACCGCACCTGTCCTGCCGGGAGCCCTGCCCGGGCCTGGACAGGTGGGCCTGACACCAGAGGTGCCCTACCCAGACCACCCTGCCCTCCGCCTCAGGCCTCCCTGTGGGACAAGGTGTGGACGGCAGCCCCCGCAGAGCCGACTCAACAGCGCAGGCTTATCATCCGGGCCTTTTTATTTCATAACAGTCTATAAAACTGCTACCTGGAGAAAAGAGTGGCCTAGGCAGATGGCCATGGGAAGCGACCTCCCCCAGAGGCCTTCCTGGCCGTCCTGGAATGGCTTGCTGTCCACCTGTCTGTCCAGAGGAAGGCCTGTCCTCCCCGTGGACAGGGCCAGGTGCAGGCGTGGGATGCGCACGGCACCCCCAGGAAGCGGCGTGCCCAGGGGCCCCGCCGGTGCCCTTGGCAGCTGTCTCCCCCACAGTGAGCTGGGCCGGGACCAGCGAGCGCAGTGCCCCACCCAGCCCTGGCCCTCCAAAGGACACGCCTCCCACCCCCGAATAGACTGGGCGGGCTACGGGGCTGGAGGCACGGGGCGGTTCCGACAGATCCCAGGATTCCGAGTACCAAGCCAAGCCAGTAAGGAAATGTAAAAAGCTTCACCAAGGTAAAAAGCACGCCTTTTTACCAGACGTCACGATTGAAGAATGCCATTTTCAAGTTGCGTGGAGAGAAGATCTTCTGGGGCACCGTGATGTAGTGCTCGTCTCTGCGTAGGGGTGTCTTGAGAAACACGCCGTAGGTGATCAGGCTCCCCCGGCGGCTTCCTGCCGCCCCTGCGAGCTGAGAGGCAGGCGGTCAGGCTCCAGGACACAGGTGGGCAGAGCCCTCAGACGGGCGCCCTGCCTGCCCCGTGCCACTCAACACTGCTTAGCAACCAGAGGCCCTCCCGGATGGCCACGGGCCGGGCCTGGGGCTCCGGGGCCGCCCACTGGCCCCTGGCCTCTTCCCGAGTGACCAAGCCTGCCTCGCAGGAAGCGTCTGCGTGAAGCTGCAGCCCGGCCCCGCCCTCCAGGCCACGGGCCCTGCCTTAGAGTCTCTGCCTCCTCATAGGGTGGCCAGAGGGGCACAGCCTTGAGGGGTGCACCAGGGAGGCCCCACTGCGTGAGACCCTGACGGGCCTCCCGAGGGCCCCGCACCCCTCACCACGCGTCGGCCACACGGGCTGTGGCTGGCAGCTGGGCAGTGCCACGCGTGCACCCAGCTCGTGCCAATCACGTGCTAGCACGAGGCCGTGGGCACCGTCGCCCCGGCGCAGCTCTGTCCTGCTTCTGTCCCGCAGCATGGGCCTCCCAGGTGGCACCTCCTCCCTGTCCTCTACCGCACAGCCCTCCGCAGGGCAGAGCAATCCCCGCCGCCTGCTAGCGTCCGGGCTGAGCCCTTCCTGCAGTTCCGGGTCCCAGACAGGCCTCTCCCTCCTCCTCACGATAAAAGAGCCCCCCGGCCCGCCCTGCCTGCCTGGAGTGCGTCTGTCAGTGCCAGCGCTCGGGTCGGAGCCCTGCCCCAGCCTTCTCCCCTCTGCCTGGCTTCTTACCCCGCCCGCCTCCTCCCCAGCCCCTGGGCTTCTGGGTCTCCGTGGTGCTCGGCGCCCTGCAGCCGCAGGCCTGCTCTGCGTGTCTGCCCCACACTGCAGGGCTCTCCCTCAGTCCACAGGACGACAGGAGAACACCTGGACTCGAGACGCCTCCCCAGACCTCGCCGGGGCACTCACCTTGGTCTGGATCAGGGCTTTGCAGTGCTGCAGCTGGAAGGTGCTGACCGCCAGCAGTTCTTCAGGCTCTCTCAGGCCTGAGCCTTCCAGAACATGATCCTGGCCTCCAGAAAGGCTCTGAGGAAACAAACCTCAGTCACACAGTCACTCTTTCCTCTCCCAAATTGCAGCGACCCCAATTCTGGACAGTGAGTAAGCCCACCGTCAGCAGAGTCGGGCCCACAGGCTCCCTGCCCAGCCCTGCATGGCCCTGACGCCCCTCAGCCTGTCTGCTGACGGGCCAGGTGTAGAGGCAGGGCCTTCTGGAGGTGGCTAGGACCAGAGGCAGTTGTGAGCGTGGGTCCCCTGTGGTGGCACCAGTGGCTGGATGAGAGGCCCGAGCTTGGCGTGCGTGTGCCACTCTGCCCTGGGCTTGGCTGGTGTCGGGGCTCTAACACGTTTATGAGGCCACCCACCCCAACTCTTGGGGTGCGCACCAGGCCCACCACCCCTGTACTACGGACGCAGCTCCCTCACGCCTGCCTGATTCCGTGGGCCATGTGCCCGTGGCCACGCCGAGCGCGCTCTGTCACCCTCCCTGCGTGCCCCCCACTCTGCCAGCCCGTAGCCCTGTGGGAGCACGCTCGCCCAGCAGGTGCCCCGCCCAGCTCCCCACCCGCCTCAGGGCTGGGGGGGGGGTCCCAGGCCTGCCCACAAGCATGGTGGCCGCGCCCACACACAGCACCCTTCCCGGATACCCAGCTGGAGCCTTGCGCAGGGGTGAGACAGATGGGGCGCCCACGGCACCCTGGCCTCGCCTGCTGGGGCCACCTTCCAAGGAGCCCCGGGAGTGGAGGCTTCCACGGGCCCGAGGCAGGCCGGGCCCCGGCGGGGTCCCCGCCCCAGCCCCCCTCACCTGGGCAGTGTCCACACCGAGGAGGAGGAGGAGACGCTGCCGGCAGCGGGAGCCCTGCCACGGGCCCGGGGACGCGGACACGGCGCTGCTGCTCTGCAGGGCTCTCCAGAGCCGCCTGGAGTCGCAGCTGGAAAACAGGCACGGCCGCTCAGGGCCATCGCCCTGCGTGCAGCCCGCCGCGCAGCCCACGGGGGGGGAGGGGGGTCCTGCCCGGCTGCTGCCTCGCTCCTGGCGGCACGGCTGCCACCTCTGCGGCTTCTCCAAGAAGAGCCGGGTGCTCTGCTGACTCCATTCACTCAGTTCCTACAACTGTGCTAGCCACAGAGCCAGAGGATCACCAAGAAATGCCGGTGGTGGGCAGCATTCGTGGGTGCTGTGGGGACTGAGGGAGGAACGTGAAATGGGCGTCCAACCACCACAGGGCAGACCACCAACCCGCCGTCCAGACGCCAGCCTGCCACCCCAGCCCCACTGGCCTGCCAGGCTTTGCAGGGGCGCCGCGCAGGGGCACAGACAGGCGTGGCCCCGTCGGGAATCGTGGTAGCCAGCCAGAGGTCAAGAAGGCCCCTCTACTGAGCGCTCAAGACCCTGCAGCACAGCGACCTCCGCCAAGGGGCAGAGAAGCCGGCGCGCCCCCCTCTCCCTCCACGGGGCCGCAGGCCGGCCCATCTCAGCCTCGGTCCCACACGCGAATGGCCCAGCACCATTCCGGTCCATGCCGTTTGACACACGTTCTTACAGGATGACAGGTGTCGCTAACTGTCCCTGAGAACCTTCGTCCTCACAGGCCACCTGGGAGCACACACAGGGGGTTGATCCCGCCAGCTAGGTGGCTGCTCCGGGGTTTACTGTGACCCTGGGGAGCACACACAGGGGGTTGATCCCGCCAGCTGGGTGGCTGCTCCGGGGTTTACTGTGACCCTGGGGCCGAGGCTTTTGAGGCTGCCAGAAACCAAGCTCTGAAGGGCCCGGGCACAGCACCCGCCCAGGGCAGCACCCCCCCAGGGGGTCCAGGAGCACTGTGCTCTCCAGGAGGGACCTGGAGCCTCAAACAGCAGCACAGATGCCGAGCTGCCCTGAGGAAGGCTTAGTCCCCGTCTAAGGTGATTACCACGGTCTGTGCACAGAGGTGAGGCCAGGGTTCTCTTCACTGTTTGTTCCTAAGAAATGGTCCAAGGTAGAAACGTCTTCAGTTGCCTGCTCCACTGGGACTTCTTGGAAAACAGACTTAAAGACGTTCTCATAACTGAGAATGGGCTGGGGGGGAAGGGCATTCCAGTTAGGAGAAGTACAGGCAACGGCTTGTGTTATTCCAGATCGTGCATTTTGGTATAAATGAAGTGCAAGTACTGTACCATCAGTTCCGCCACCACCCAGTGTCATCCCCATGGCCTCTGCCATGTGAACCCATGCAGGGCACCGCTCAGGCTTGGTCAACAACAACACAGGTGACCTCGACAGGGCCCTTCCATGTTCACTGGATGGTAGTGGGGGCTCACATCACCTTGAAAAGGCCCTGAGGTTCGCAGCTGTTAGGTGGGGTGGTCTGAATTGGGAAGTATCACAATACCAGCATACGAGGGTGCCTGAAGTGTCAGGTGTGAGCTGTCTGGATTCAACAAGCCCAGCTCAGCTGGCTATAGTTTTCTATATTCACTTAGTGTTTCTTGCAAAATTCCCTTTATGCCCGAATGTTCTCTAGTATCTCCACCACGTGAGAAGAAAGTCTCGATTTCAAGGAAATGCTACAGCAGAGCTGAATGCACTGGGACCTCATCAGAGGTCCAGGGAAATGGATGCTTAATTTATGTGCATGTGTATGTGCTGGTCCTAAGGCTTGAACTCAGGGCCCCGGCACTGTCCCTGAGCTTTGGTGCTTAAAGCTAGGGCTCTACCACTTGGAGCCACAGCTCTACTTCAGCTATGGGCGGTTAATTGGAGGTAAGAGTCTCATGGCATTTCCTGCCAGAGATGGTCAGGTCGCAGCCTCCTGAACAGCTAGGATTATAGACATGAGCCATGAGCATCCAGTTGGGAAATGGGCTAGAGAGCAGTCAGTCTATCTGCACCACTCATGATGGAATCTCTGGCTTTATCTTATCCTTTCTGGTTTAATCTTTTGCTCTCTGGTATCTAAGATGAACCATCTGGGAATGGATGGAAGAGAAAAAGGAGCAATGGAGGGAAGAGGTCAACTAGAAACTAAGGATCAAAGGCAGCCACAGAGGGATGCAGGTGAGGAGTCGGGCTGGGCAGCTCTGAGGAACCGCAGGGCAAGGGGCAGGGCCAGCACTACTCAGTTCAAACTATTACCCACATGCTTGTGACTTTCAGAATGTGGGACTTTCTAAATCTGCAGATTACAAATTCAAAGATCCCCCCCATGTGCCTAGAATGGGGGTCACCCAAGCACAGCTCCCGCTGACAGGAAGTGGAGGCCTGGGGAGGAACAGTCAATGTGGACCAGCTCTGGTGCTTCCACCTGGCTTTGGCAGGGTCCATTTTTGCAGCCTTTCCTACCAACGCTCCATTCCCTGGCCTCTGGAGGACAAGATAGCCAACCACATGGCCAGAGAGCGAAGAAGACCCTCCAAGGCTAGAAGCCCCCCCCCCCACCCTTTCAGCACACCAGCCTACACAGTCCTCCATCCTCTGGGTGTGCAAAACACCTCCCACTCAAGCTGGTGGTGAGCACCACAAAATACCTCTGACGATGGGCAGGCAGCACTTCCTGCCGCCCAGGGTCCACCCGGGTGCAGCTGGTGAGAACTGGGCTCCTTTGGGATGGAAGGGGTTCTCGGTGGCTGAGGTTCTGTGGGTCTCTCCAGGAGTTCCAGGGCCAGAGCGAATTGCTCAGCCCTGGCGGAAGATTCCTGGAAGCCTTCGAACTCCCCCCACCCGCTGCTGGGCTCCCCTGGGTCGGGACAGCTGGGGCTGCGGGCGCGAAGCCCGGCTCCTGGCCTGGAACTGCCGGCTTTCTCCGCAGGCGGGGAGCTGGGGCAGCAGGTTCGTGTCCCGCGCACACCGTCACCACTCTGTCCCCCGGCTGCCCGGCGGAGGGAGGCCGTCCCAGGCCCCCCTGCGAGGTCACTCACTGCCTCCGCCCCCAGCTCCCGCCGGCCTTGCATCTCGGCACGGCCGGGCCAGCAGGTCCGCTCGGCAGCGGCTCCCGAGACATGCAGCAGCCGGGCTGGAGCTGCCCGGGCCGCGCCGCGCCGCGCCGGGGGACAGGCGTCTCGGGCGGCGCGGCTGCGGGGTGTCCACAGCGCCCCGCCGGTCACCAGTCGCCCCGGGGTGTGGCCAGGGGCCGCGGAAGGGGCAGGGAGGGAGGCCTCGGGGCGGCCCGCCGCCGGGAGGTGCGGGCCGGGTCCCCCAGGCAGGCGCGGCGCCCGAGGACGCCGGCGGGGTCTGCCGAGAGCCGGGTCCGAGACGCGGGCGCAGGGCGGCCGGGGCTCCGAGGGCCCGGCCTCGGGCTCGCCCTCGTCCGCGCCGCCGCGCCGGCCTCCCGGGCCGGACCCCGCGGGCACCAGCTCCGGGCCGGCCGAGCTCTCGGGCTGCGCCGCGCCGCGCGTTGCCTGGCAACGGTGCGCGCCGGACCGCTTCCGGCGACTACCTGTGACGTCCGCCGGGGCGGGGCGGGGCCAAGGAGGACCGCGTCCCCGCTCCCGGCCCCGCCCCTGGCCCCGCCCCTGGCCCGCGGCCCCGCCCCCAGGCGGCCGGGCAGAGCCGCCCCTGCGTGCGGGGCGTGCGGGGCGTGCGGGGCGTGCGGGGCGTGCGGGGCGTGCGGGGCGGCGCCGGCGCGGAGGCTCGTGCTCGCCCCCCGCCGTGGCCGGCCCGGGCCTTCCGCGTCTCCGCGCCCCCGCGAACGCCCCTGCGAACGGTCTCCCTGCAGCCCGAGCCGCGGCCGGGGACGCCCTGCCCTGTCCGGGGCGCAGCCCGAGCCTTTGGCGGGGGACACGCTGCCCTGTCCGGGGCGCAGCCCGAGCCTCGGCCTGCAACGCCCTGCCCTGTCCGGGGCGCAGCCCGAGCCTCGGCCTGCAACGCCCTGCCCTGTCCGGGGCGCAGCCCGAGCCTCGGCCTGCAACGCCCTGCCCTGTCCGGGGCGCAGCCCGAGCCTCGGCCTGCAACGCCCTGCCCTGTCCGGGGCGCAGCCCGAGCCTTTGGCGGGGGGCGCCCTGCCCTGTCCGGGGCGCAGCCCGAGCCGCGGCCTGCATCGCCCTGCCCTGCCCCAGGCTGGGTGCTGTCAGTGTCTCCACCGAGCTGGAGGTTTCCTGAACCAAGACTGTCTTTCTGTCCCCAAGTTGTCTTTGCTTGTAGGAGGCAAAGGAGTGGGACCAGCACAAAGCCCTTTCTGGAAAGAGAATGACACTTGGCTACCAGGGCTTGCTCCACTAAGTACCCTACCCTGCAGCCAAAGGTAAATTTCAGCCCCTGCACCTGGCCTCATTTCCCCCACGAACCCCTTAGAAGCCCCTCGGCCTGTAGGAGAGGCTCTCTACTTGGGTGTAGAGTCCGGAATAAACGTGCCTTGGTCGTTGAGTTCATCTCTATTCGTCTGTCTCTTCTACTCTGTCTCCTCAGGAGGTGAGGGGCCATTGGCGCCCACCCTTACCCCCAGGATTCTCACCTGAGGCACACAGCAGAGCCAGGGAGCTGCCCCCCCCCCCCCTGGCCTGGCCCAGAGTAAGGGCACTAGTGAGTCTTACCCCTCTCTTCAGATCCTCCTTGTCCTCTCCCATCCATCCAAGGCTGAGCCGCGACACCCCATCTTAGCCGTCTTTGAGCAAGGGGGCTCCAGGCCACCGTTGGACCCCAATCCACACCCAACCCCAGCCCACCTCCATGCTTACATTTCTTCTACCTGCAACTTCCTCGGGCCCTGCCTGGGCCCAGTCCTTGCGTGAATTCGGAGTCCCTGGCCCACCCTTCTCAGTGTAGTGCTCAAAAAAGGGACTTAAAAGTGACAAGATGAGATCACTCTCTGTGTCTTGGACAGTAGCCTGGCCCCTCCCCCCACCTTGGATGATAGCTTTGTTCTCTCACACACACACACACACACACACACACACCCTTTCCTGAGGGGCAAAACAGCCTGGCAATGCCCGTGGGAGCCCTGCGGTCAGACTGCTCAGGCCTGGGTCTTGGCTCAGCTGCCCTAGCACCCACACTGGCCCTGCAGGTTGGGTCAGACACTGTCTGGGTTTGCAGACACTGACTTCAGCTCTCTCTTACATCAGCGGGGGCAGTGACTACCCGGCAGGTCCTGCTGTCTATCCATGCCCTCTGCCACCGTCCTTGCCGTTATTGAGGTGTGGGGAGCTGGCAGGGGTGGGAGGAGAGGGGACTGAGGCTGGAGTGAGCAGACGTGGGCTGAAGGTGCTCCAGGCCTTCATCACCCTCCCCAGCTCGATCCCTGTGGAGAGAGGGTGGAGCGCCAGGCTCCTCGGTGTGGGCACTGGAGGGAACGACCCAGGAACCAAGACGGAACCAGCATTCTGCTTCCTGGCCCACGGGTCCAGGGTGGGGTGGTCTGTGTTACCAATGTGGCTACCAAATAACGCTCCTCAACATCCCATCCCGATTCCTAGAAGCTGTGGATATAGATCTTACAACGGGGAAGGGGCTTACACACGTCATTAAAGAAAGGATCTCGAGAAGAGATGGGCCTGGAGTATAACAGTTGAGCCCAGAGTAAGCAGGATCCTTGTAAGAGAGAGACAGGAAAGACAAGCATAGTGGTCCATGCCTGTAATCCCCGCAGGAGTCTGAGGCTGAAGTATTGCAAGTTCAAGGGCAGCCTGGGCTATATCGTGAGACTCTATCTCAAAAGAAAGTGTGTGTGTGTGTGTGTGTGTGTGTGTAAGTTAGGGATTTCACTCCGTGGAAGGGTACTTGCCTAGCAAGTGCAAGGCCCTGAGATCTGGCTTCAGCTCTGAAAAAAAAAAAAAAAAAAGTCAACCTGCCACAGCCTTGTTTCCTGAGCCCAGCCACGAAGCTGTGCAAAAGGCAGGGGAAGAGGCCGGGAGAGATGGGGGCCGTGAGGGGCGGGGCCGTAAGTGAGGGCCCCTCCCCACCTCAGCCCGCCGCGCCGAGACTCACAGCCCTAGGGCAAAGGCTGGGGGCAGGAGGGAGGCCGGAGCCGCGTGCTGGGCGGGGCAGGGCGAGGCTGACGGCAAAACTATTTTTGCTGTGCTGCTGCAGTACGCATCAATGATTGATGCTGTGGGCGTCCCTGCACGCAGGCCGAGCCGGAGGGCCGAGCCCGGGCCCCGGGAACGCGGGCCGAGCCGTAGGGCCGAGCCCGGGGCCCCAGCAGGGAGCGAGCCTGGAGGAGAAAGCGAGGCCGGGGTGTGTGTGTGGGGGTGGGTGTGCGCGTGCGCGCGTGCCACAGGGCTGTGCACACTGGGGTGGCATTTTGAAGGGCCGTGTGGCCTGATATTGCGGGGGGGGGGCGGCCTGCATCCCCATCAGAGTGGGGAATCGGTTTCTGAGCCAGGCCGCTGCAGCGCCTTCCCCGGGGGCATCTGTCCCCACGGGGCAACGCCAGGGCAGGGCAGCAGGACTCCTGGCGGCTGTTCCGCTCCGCAGCAGAGGCCGGGACCGGCTGCGGATGGGGGGGGGATGGTGTGGTGTCCCTCACCCTACCCACCACACACACCTCCTCCCGCCCCCTGTGCTTCGTGGCCCCGAGGCCAGGTTTGGGACTCTGAGGCTGGGTAGTTGGCAGTGGTGGATTCTAGCCTCGCCGCGGGAGGACCGCCCCTCACCCCGGCGGCAGCCTGTCTGTGGGCGCAGGCCCTCCCAGGGACATCTTCAGAGAGATGGCACGGGCTCCCAGGGGGATGCAGAGGTGGCCCCTGAGGCGGGGAAGCTCTCTGGGTGGACACCCCAAGGTGTCTGTTCTTCAGAGCGCTCCTGTC
This sequence comes from Perognathus longimembris pacificus, assembly GCF_023159225.1. Classification (NCBI taxonomy): domain Eukaryota; kingdom Metazoa; phylum Chordata; class Mammalia; order Rodentia; family Heteromyidae; genus Perognathus; species Perognathus longimembris. Next base: position 62,112,537 of record NC_063174.1, on the reverse strand, counting down.
TTCGCCTAACTTAGAGGGGTCTCTGGGGGAGGCGGCAGGACTAGCGGGGTTGGGGCCCTCCGCTCGCCCTGGCAGCCACGGTGCCTCCCTCCTGGGCACGAGGACAGAGCAGAGCCGAAGGCCACCGTCAGGAGACCGAGCAGGCAGAGGAGGAGCAGCCTCGGGTCTCGAGTTCTAGGCCACCCCATTTGAGGCAGGTCCCAGAGCTGGCGAGCACCCCCCACCTTCTCCACTTCCACAGGGGAGTGGGCACCCTGGGTGTGTCAGAGCCACGCGCTAGGACCTTCTCCGTGCCACACAGGCCCAGAGGAGTCCCTCCCCCATGATGCCCCTCCCCCAGTGGGGCAGCGGGAGGGGGCTTTGACACAGGAGGCCCTGCTCACGCGGTCCCCAGCGGGTCTGAAGGGTGTCCTGTTGTGGAAGAGCGCTAGGCTGGCCTGGGGCTGCCTCCACAGAAAACCAAGACACACCACCCACCCAGGGGGGTCACTCACTTGTACAAGGACGGGGCCTGGTGATCTTGCCTAGGCTGCACATCTGGCAGGGTGGGGACACGGCTGGGCCTGGGCCCTAAGGTCCCTGACTGCAGGCCCCTCCCAGAACCCGATTCAGAAACACGGGACCCCCAGCCCACCTGACAGATACAGGGCAATCTGGGACACCACAGAGACCCACACATCCGGGGCAAGGCAGGCAGTGCCCAGGGAGAGGGGCGAAGCCCAGCATCCCGCCCGGAGAACGGCGCTGTGCCCCACCGTGTCGCGGGAGGCGTCTGCCAGGGCCCCTTCCCGGCAGCCACTCCAGTGACCGTCCGTCTGATCCGCGCGGGCAGGCTGCCGGGTGGCTGCAGCCCCGCTACCGGGAACTGCCAAGAGTGAGTCATCCTGCCGGGCTAGCGCACCTGGGCTCGGTGCCCGCACTCCGTTCCCAGCGAGCCCGGGGCTGTTTTGCACCGACCTGTGTGTGCACGCCCCGAGTGTGTGCACGCGTGCATCTCGGTGTGCGTGCGTGCTTGTGGTCGGGACTTAGCCGTGCCTGCGGTGTGGGGCTGGGTGTGCGAATGGGCTCTGGTCTCTAAGTGTTCCCGGTCTGAGTCTGTGGCGCGCAGCTCCCCGTGTGCACGGCGGGCCTGCACACCGCTGGAGGGCGAGCCCGAGCGCGTGGCCCTCGGGACCGCTCCCGGCCCGGCCCCAGCCCGGCCCCGCGGAGCCCCCCGTCGGGGCGGGGCCGGGCCTGCAGCCCCAGCCTCCCCGCGCTCTGGCCAGGTCCTTCCACCCGCAGCCTGGGGGAACTCCGTCTTGTCTGGAGGAGCCTCCCGGGCTCGCGTGCCCCTGCTGCCCTCCAGGCTGGAGGTGAAGCCAGCGGCCCGCCGGGAGCCCGAGTCCGGGGATCCCGGGCAGCTCCCGGCCCGGCTCCAGTTCCCCACCGGGATAGGCCCGGGGTGGGCAGGGGTGGGGGGGAGGGGCGGGGCCGGCGGCGGGGCGGGGCGGGCCTTGGGGGCGGGGCCGGCTGCGGGGAGGGGCGGGGCCGCGCGGGCCTTGGGGGCGGGGCCGGCGGCGGGGAGGGGCGGGGCCGCTGCGGGGAGGGGCGGGCTTTGGGGGCGGGGCCGGCGGCGGGGAGGGGCGGGGCCGCGGCGGGCGCCGCCAATGGGCTGGGCGGAGCCAGTGGCATCACCGGCGCGCTGGCCGCTCAGTGGCCGGCGCGGGCGGGCGGGGCGGGGCGGGGCGGGCGGGGCGGGGCCGGCGCCGCGGTCTCGAGGCGCGGGCCGCGGCCGCAGTCCGAGGCTGTCGGCCCTCGGCAGCGCAGCAGCGCGGCGGCGCGGGGCGGCGAGGCGCGGCGCCCCGGGCGCGCTGGAGCCGCGGCTGTCACCGGACGCGTCGGGCCGCCGCCGGCCCGCACCGCTCGGGCGCCAAGATGTGCGACTGCTTCCACGTGGTGCTGCCCACCTGGGCCGGAGCCCCCGGCAGCGGTGCGCCCCCTCCCGCCTGCGGCCCGCTCCCCTGGGCGGGTGGGCTCGGGCGGCCCTCCCGGCCTCGCCTCACCCCCGGCCCGCCGCCCGCCCCGCACGCCCCTCGCCCGCTCCCGCGCCGCCCCTGGCCGCCCTCCCTCGCTCCCGCTCCCTCCCTCCCCCCGCGGTCGTCCTCTGCGAGGCCGCCCGGCCCGGAGGCAGGTGGGGGCGGGTGCTGCCGCCCCGGGGCAGGCCGCGCGTCTGGGCGGGCGTGGGGCCAGGCCTGGAGACCTGCCGCCGGAGCGGCCCCTCGCCCGCGTGGGGACGGCCTCCCGGCTGTACCGGGGGTGAAGGCGCTCGGCTGGGCCTGTGGTGGCTGTGGCAGAATTAGGCGTGAGGGCTGGGGCTGGGGCGGGGCCGGGACCGAGACCTAAGCAGCCCCCGGCCCCTTCCCCGGCTCCAGGCTAGGGAAGGTGGGTGCCGCCCTCCAGGGCCACCGCGGGGGTGGTCAGAACCCGCCCTCCACCGCCTCTGTGGCAGGGTGGGTGCCTCCCCTGGTGTCTCTGCACCCCTGCCCGGGCCTGGGGCAGGCTGGGCGGGAAGGGTGGGGCAGCCCGGACTGTCCTTCAGGTTCTGGGTCAGTAATGCAGCAGTCTGGCCACACCCAGGGCACCTGGCCAGCGGCTGGAAGGGGGCTGGGGCGGCGCTGTGTGGCCGGCCACCGGTGCGTGAGGAGGGGGCGGCGGCCACGTGCCCTGCAGCGGGGCCGCTCGGGGCTGGGCAGCCCCTCTACCTGTTGTGGGAGCGTCTGAGGCCCTTCCCGTGGTCCAGCTGTCTTTGCCAGACAGCTTGGCATGTTTGGCCTGAAGGGCCACTACAGCAGGGAGCCCGGGTTCCTTCCAGACCTCGCCTGCGCAGCCCCGGGGGCCCTCCTGCGTGGGCCTCCCCTGTGCAGACGTGCGCCCTGGACAGTAGCAGGAGAATGGGGACCCTTGGTGAGGCGTGGCCCCCCAGCCTTCCCCTCCCTGCTCCCCGTGGCTGGCGCCAGCCCACGTCACTGCAGACAAGCCTCCTCAGCGGGAAGGGTCTGTGGGCAGTGCCAGATGAGGTTGCCGTTCCCGGTGTGGGTGCCCCACGCTGGGGCTTCCTTCCCCTCTGTGGCTGTGGCCCCCCGGGTCTGGGGACCCTCTCCGCATTTTGTCTCCACAAGGGCCGGTGCCTTTCCAGCTGGGACCCAGCTTCCTACTTCTGGCTTAGTGACTCCCCGGCTGGCTTGACTGGACAGCCCCTCCTGTGCCCACCCTCCTGGAGAGAGAGGTCGGAGGCCCCGGCTGCAGCTCTGATGGAACTCCCGGGGTTCCGTCCCCAGGCTGGAGTCCCAGGCCCTCCCGTCCCTGCACGTGGGCACGCGGACCCTGTTCCTGATACGGACCACTCCCCTGTCAGGCTGTTCCCAGCAGGCTTGCTGCCCTTGCCTTCCTGCGCTACCCTGCCTCGTCCCCTTACTCTCTGGTGTCCCCCCCCCCCCCCCGCGCCTCTTCCAGAGGCCGTCAGACTGCCCACAGCCCACGGGTTCTAGGACTTTCTCCCCAGCTTGTGCGGAGACTGCCCCCTGCTGGCTGTGTGGGAATGCACCTGCCCGCAGCTTGCTGTCCCGGCATGGGGATCCTCCCCTTCTAGGTGTGTGCTCCCCCCCCCGCCCCCCTGCTCTACCCGCGGTGGGAAGGGACACCGCATGGGGCCTCAACCCGCCGGCACGGGGGCACACCTCTTCCTGCCGCGGGCCAGGCCAGTGCCTTCCCAGAGGCAGAGCTGCGTCCCGAGGCCCACGCCTCCGTCTCTGTCCTGAAACCTGCCAGTGCCTGCGGTGGCCTGGGGACCCCCCGGCTGTCCCTGGCTCCAGGGGAGCCCAGGGGCAGGGACGCGCCCAAGGACATCCGGGAGGGGTCTGACGTGAGGACGGCAGCACGACAGAGGACTGTCCCGAGGAAAGGAAGGGTGGGGACACTGCAGAGGCGCGCCGCCGAGGGCCGGGGAGCTGTGTTGCCGCGAGAGCCGCGTGGTCAGAGGAGGCCACAGGCCTGTCAGCTCCCTGACCAGGTTGTCCACAATGGCGGGCACCGTGGGGCCGGGGGCTCAGAGGAAGAGCTCTGCACCTCGGGGCGGCCATCCCGGCAACCACAGAGGCTGCAGCTGTGGTGTGGGGGCGTGTCTAGACTGCAGCTGTGGTGTGGGGGCGTGTCTAGACTGCAGGTGTGGTGTGGGGGCGTGTCTAGGCTGCAGGTGTGGTGTGGGGGCGTGTCTAGGCTGCAGCTGTGGTGTGGGGGCGTGTCTAGACTGCAGCTGTGGTGTGGGGGCGTGTCTAGACTGCAGCTGTGGTGTGGGGGCGTGTCTAGACTGCAGGTGTGGTGTGGGGGCGTGTCTAGGCTGCAGGTGTGGTGTGGGGGCGTGTCTAGACTGCAGGTGTGGTGTGGGGGCGTGTCTAGGCTGCAGCTGTGGTGTGTGCGCGTGTCTAGACTGCAGCTGTGGTGTGGGGGCGTGTCTAGACTGCAGCTGTGGTGTGGGGGCGTGTCTAGACTGCAGCTGTGGTGTGGGGGGCGTGTCTAGACTGCAGCTGTGGTGTGGGGGCGTGTCTAGGCTGCAGCTGTGGTGTGGGGGCGTGTCTAGGCTGCTGGCTCTCCTGACGTGGGGAGGGTAGGGGCACAGCTGTGGCAGACCCCTTCTCACCCACTGAGGAGGTGGCAGGGTTGTCCTGGGCCGCCCCCAGCTTGAAGGAAGCCCCCCTGGACGTGGTTTTGTGTGCTGGACAGCGCCCCGGCTCTTCCTCTGGCGGAGAGTCAGGCTGGACGGCCTGGGTGGACTGGGCAGCCTCTTGCTCCTTCCACACGCCCGAGGCTGTGTCCACTTGGTGCAGCCAGGGACAGGCAGGCTGGGGCCTGAGGATGGACAGCAAGGCCAAGTTCCCCGCCCCCCCCCCCCCCGGCAGCAGTGCACCTGCCCTGCCTGCCCGACTGCAGCAGGAATGCCCTCGCTTCCTTCTCTCTCCCTGGGCAAGCTCTTCTGTCCTCAGCCAGGCTGGATGCTGCTTCTTCTGGAAGTGCCAGGATTACTGGGCCGATCCCTAGTGCACTCTCTGTCTCTGTCTCTCTCTCTTTCCTGTCCTGGGGCTTGAGCTCTGGGCCTGGGTGCTGTCTCTGAGCTTCTTTTCCTCAAGGCTAGCGCTCTGCCACTTTAGTTTCCTGGAGATAAGGGTCTCACGGCCTTACTAGGCTGGCTTCTCGCTGTGATCCTCAAATCTCAGTCCCCTGAGTAGCTGGGATTCTGGGTGTGAGCCACCGGCACCCGGCTCCCCTGGCTTTTCCTTGAGCCCTGTGGGTGCCCTTCCTTCCTCGGGTGGCTCTGGGCGGGTTCCCGCTAGGGCGGGCCTGCCCAGGGAGCAAGGCACCGGGGCGAGGAGGCCCTGAGTCCCGGCAGGAGGGGCGGGGTGTGGCCTGCCCAGGGGTCCCCTGCGCTCAGAGAGGGTGGGGTGTGGGGGCGTCCGGGCACCGCTGCCTGTCCATTCTCGGTGCACCTGGCCTCTCGTAGGCAGAGACCCACCGTGGTTCCTCGGGCAAACAGTGGGCACTGCTGTGGGCAGTGGGCAGACCTGTCCTCGGGCGCATGGGGGCGGGGGGCCTCCTGGAGGAAGGGTCTCAGCAGTGGAGGCCGGAAGCAGCACAGGGAAGAAGGAACAGGTGGAGAGGCCAGAGGGGGTGGGGCGGGCGCTGGAGGGAGGCTTGCGTTCTGAGCGGGTCAGAGCCCGGCAGGCGGGCAGGCCGCCCCGAAGGGAGGGATGAGACGGCGGGGCCCACCCTGGTGGGAGGCAGGGCGTGGGGCGGGAGGAGACCAGGCCGGCTGAGCTCGGGGGGGAGGGGGGGGAGGCTCGGCTGCCCACCGCGAGCCCCGGCTTGATCCCCTGACCAGCAGCCGTTCTGCAGGGGCGTCCGCGGGGCCCCGCCTGCCCCTGCCGCTCCCTCGGGGTTTCCCTTTCTTTTCCTTTTTTTTTTTGGAAGCCTTGGGTCTGTGGGAGCCACGACTTGCCTTGCTGGGATAAATATTTAATAGTCAAAAGCACTTTCTCGGATGGAAAATTGGAGCTGAGGCCAGGAGGCCCCCCTCCCCCTCCCCTGCCCCAGATGCCGCAGAACACCCGTTTCCGACTGCCCCTGCCCGATGCCCGCTGAGGCAGGGCCATGTCTTCCAGGGCTCGGAGGAGGACTGGCAGGAGCCCAGGGTGGAACCCTAGGCTGCCGCCTGCCTGGGCACAGCCCTGGATGCGGGGTCCAGGGCCAAGGGCTCAGCGGAGGCTGAAAAGAACAGCCGGGGCTGCCAGAGCCGTGGCCGGGCCGGACGGCCGAGGGCCTGCCCGGGCCTGCGCCTCCCTGGGCTGCGGGGCCCGTCGGGGGGCTCCCCAGGGGCTGGTGACTCCCGTCCACTAGCGGGGTCCTGGCCTCCCTTGGTTAGGGGCTCAGCCCCCTCCTGCTCCGGGGTGGGCCCAGCTTGGCCTCGGGTTGCCGGCTCAGGGCTCCCGCCCCGCCCCGCGTCCCTTTGTCAGCCGCGGCCTGCGCGTTCGGAGTGCCGCCGCTGGGGGTGAGGAGGCGGCCGGTCCTGGGGCCCCTCCCTGCAGGCTCCGGGGGGCGGCGGGTGGTGACACGCCTCCCGGGAACGCCCGGCCGCACACTTGGCTCTGGCTGTGTGACTGACTCACCGGCCGCCGTCCCAGGCCCCACCCGGCCTCTGCCAGCACCAGGTTCCCACGGGGACCCAGAGCCGGGCCTGGGCTCCAGGATGGGGCCACCCTGGCGCTTGCCCTCCTGGGCTCAGAGCCCTAGGATTCTGTGGCTGCTCCCCTTCTGCCCCCCTCCCCTCGGTCCTGGAGTGTCGAGCTCAGGGCCCTGCACTTGCCAGGCAGGTGCTCTTCCTCTTGAGCCACCCCTCCAGCCCTTTCTGCTCCCGTCACTCTCTGCCTGGCACCGTTGCTGTCCGCCTCCCATGCGGCCAGGCGGCCGCAGGAGCCGAGCCGTGATGCGGAGGTGGTTGGTGGAGTTCGAGTCTCACTCACTCTTGGCCGGCGTGGGCTTCCTCTTGAGTAGCTGGGTTTGCAGGTGCAGCCACCGTGCCCGGCCTTACCCTCACGTGCTGCCACTCAGCAGATTCTTGGCGCCCCGGCTGCCGGTACCCCCCACCCAGCGGCTGAGCGGCGTGCAGGGGGATGTCCACAGAGGGCCGGGCTGGCGGTGGCAGCACCTTCCGGAGGTGCAGCCCATCTTGGGGGGGTAGCCCCCCCGGGAGGCTGAGCTACAGCCTGCGGCTGGTTGCAGTGCCTCTTCTCTCTGCTTGAGGCAGCCTAGCCTCAAGGCCAAGCCGGGGCCCCGAGTCCCGGGGCACGGGGCCAGGGGGCCAGAGGGAGGGGGCAGGAGCTGGAGACGCATTGTTGTTGCCGTGTGCGCAGCTGGGCATAGCGGTCCTGGGCAGGCAGCTGGTGACATGTCTCCTGTGTGTCCGTCCGGTCTCATGCCGGCTGGGCTGGGCCTCTGCGGCCTCATCCAGCCCTGGCCGTGGGCAGTCTGGTGGGTGTCAGGGAAGAAACGCACTTCTCAGGCGAGAGCACCGGGGAGCGGCCCGCCCTTCCTCACACTGCAAACAGGGAGGTTCAGCTCTGGGGACCGTGAGTATTTATTTATTTATTGCCACTCCTGGGGCTTGAGCTCAGGGCCTGAGCACTGACCCTGAGCTGCTGCTGCTGCTTTTGTTTTTTTCTTGCTCAAGGCTAGCACTCTACCACGTGAGCCACAGCGCCATGGCTGGCTTTTTCTGCTTATGTGGTGATGATTCGAACCCCGGGCTTCATGCATGCTAGGCGAGCGCTCTACCCCTAAGCCACCTTCCCCAGCCCGCCCATTCGGTTTTCAGGGCAGGGCTGTGGGAGAGCTGGAGGCCAGCGTGTGGACCACGCGGAGCCCCTGGCTGCCCCGGGGCCCTCTTGCCCTCTCCTCCTGGCTTCCAGGTCTGAGTGGCGGCCTTGCTCCCTCAGCCGCTCAGAGGAGCTTCCATCTCAGCGCAGCGGTGGCTGACTGGGGCCTGGAGGGTCGGGCAGGGACGTGGCACAGGCCCTTCCTTCCTGAGGGGCCTGCCAGCCCCCGGCCCCAGGGAAGGCCCCTCCGCCGCAGTCGCCTGTGAGTCGCGGGTGCCGGGGTGGCGGGCCTCACCCGTGGGCCGTGGGCCGTGGGCGCGGGCGGGGCTCACCCCGTGGGCCGTGGGCGTGGGGTGGGCCGTGGGCGTGGGGCGGGCGGGCCTCACCCCGTGGGCTGTGGGCTCGGGGTGCGGCGGTGGCTCGTGACCCCAGCGCACCTGTGCCTGGCACAGGGGCCGGGTGCTGCCCGGGCCTGTGGGCCGACCAAAGCCAGGAGAGGCAGGGCTGAGCGCTGACACCGCAGAGAGAGGAGTCAGGGAGTGGGAGAGGCAGAGCAGCCGCAGCGGGGGGAGGGGGGGCGTGGGGGGTGGGGACAGCAGTGAGGTGGGGTCCCCCGGGCGGTGTGCTCCTCAGGTGCCGTCTGTGCCCCATAACGGGAGCAGGGAGGGGCCCCGCCGCACCGGGCTGCGTGGTGACTCGAGCCTCTGAGTCGGGATTCAAGCCGGGGCCTAACGTCTGCTGGAGGGCTGGGGTCCAGTCACCCTCAGGGCGGGACGGGTGGTGGCAGCCCTGGCCGTCCCCGAGGGCACCCGGCGCAGGTCCCCGTGGCTCCGGCCGTGGATCCTGCTCGCATTTCCCTCCCTGAGCCCCAGCCGCCCCAGCTCTGAACCTCTGCCCCAGCCCCACGGGGAACCTGCGGCCCTGCACCCCTGCGTGTGGGTCTGCACGGCAGCAGCGTGTGCACTGGGCGGCCTTTGGGACTCACAGAGCGGGCGGGCGGGCGGCAGGCGTTTCTTCACGGTCGGCCGCCTGGGCAGGGGGGGTCCCTGGGCAGTGGGGGCCGAGGGGGGTCCTCGGCTCCCAGAGGCTGAGTGCTGGGGGGGGGTGGGGCCTGCAAGGAGGCCCGTCCACTCCCCCAGTGGGGCGTGGGGGTCTTGGCAGGGCTCTGGGCTTGGCTGAGGAGGTGGCGGCTTTGGGAGGGAGGGACGGTGGGGCGGGCGGGCCGGCGGATCAGGAACAGGGAGGGGCTGGAGGGAGGCAGCCCACTCCAGAGGCTTCTGGAGTTGGGAGAGTCCGGGCCTGGCCTTGGAGAGGATGCCCCTCTTCTACGGTCCACCCAGTATCGTTCCCAGCAGGTCAGTGTGCTGGGGGAGGGGGGGGCAGCTGAGTTGGGCGGGGCATCGTTGGGCCCCCTTCCTCCCCAGCCCTGCGAGATGGAAGGGCAGGGGTCAGTGCACCAGCGCAGGCTGGACTGGAGAGCCAGTGTGTCGAGAGAGAGGCTTCCTCCACCCCAGGGAACCTGGAACCTGAGGAAAGCCGGGACCCACCCGCCCCAGGCCTGTGGACGCTGGGCAGGACCTGGCCCTGGGCAGGGGGGCCGGGGCTCTGGTTTGCAGGATGCCTGGGCTGTGGGGGACACAGGTGCCAGCAGAGGACACGCAGGTCCCAGAGGCTGTGCCTTGCGGCTTGGGGAGGGAGCCACAGACAGTGCCTGCTGATGTGGTTTGGTGTGCAGGGGCCCGGGGAGATTGTGGAGGGGCTCAGGCAGGCTCAGCCGGCTCTTCTTTTTTTTTTTTGGCCAGTCCTGGGCCTTGGACTCAGGGCCTGAGCACTGTCCCTGGCTTCTTTTTTTTTTTTTTTTTTTTTTTTTTGGCCAGTCCTGGGCCTTGGACTCAGGGCCTGAGCACTGTCCCTGGCTTCTTCCCGCTCAAGGCTAGCACTCTGCCACTTGAGCCACAGCGCCGCTTCTGGCCGTTTTCTGTATATGTGGTGCTGGGGAATTGAACCTAGGGCCTCGTGTATCCGAGGCAGGCACGCTTGCCACTAGGCTATATCCCCAGCCCACTCAGCCGGCTCTTCTTGGGGCACCCAAGGTGGGCTCTAGGGACCTGGAGTGGTGGGCCACCTCCTCGTGGGCCCAGCCAGCCCTTCTAGGCACACAACAGGTTTAGTTGTCTTGCCCTGACTGGGTGGATGGGGCCATGGGCTGGTCCTGCAGGCTGCGGGGCTCTGTGGAGTTGGGGCTGGTGCACCTTGTGCTGTGCCTCAGCTTCTGCAGGCACCAGGGCGGGGTGGGGGTGGGGCACCCATTGCCCATCCAGTCCAAGGACTGGGTCCTCTCAGGTCCGCCACTGCAGGAGCCATGACCAGCCCTGCCCTTCCCTGCCCTGCCCTGCCCTTCTCCATCTCCTCCTTGCTCTAGCATTGATTATGCACCTACTGTGTGGTGCACCAGGGATCTGCGGTGTCCACAAGCGGGGGCAGGTTATCCAAGCCAGGTCTGCATAGAGGAGGTGGCACAGGAGAAGTCTGGGGGCTGGAGGGGGCGGGGGCCTGGGGTGCAGGGAGGGGCAGGAGGCATGGACAGGGAGCCGGGGGCCAGGGCACGGGGTGGGGGGGGTGGAGGGGGGGGCCAGGGCACGGGGTGGGGTAGTGGAGGGGGGCAGGAGGCATGGACAGGGGGCCGGGGTCCAGGGCACGGGGTGGGGAGTGGAGGGGGGCAGGAGGCATGGACAGGGGGCTGGGGGCCGGGGTCCAGGGCACGGGGTGGGGGAGTGGAGGGAGGCAGGAGGCATGGACAGGGGGCTGGGGGCCGGGGTCCAGGGCACGGGGTGGGGGAGTGGAGGGAGGCAGGAGGCATGGACGGCTGTTTCTGGGAAGAAGGAGGCTGCAGTGGGGAAGGGCCCTGGTCTCAGGCCGGCCCTGCCCGTGCCCGCCCCCTCGGCTCTGCCGCCGCTCCTCCTCGCAGGGCTGTCTCCGGGAACATGGCAGGCGCGGGCAGGCCCTCCCTCCGGGCGGGGCAGGGGCCGTGGCACAAGGCCTCCTGACCGTGGTGGAGCCGCGCTCTTTCCTTATGGAGTTCCAGGAGGGGCCAGCGGGGCGGATGGGGGCGGGGCCGGCGGGCCGGGGCCGGAGGGGCCTGGGGCGGGGCCGGAAGGGCGGGGCCGGGGCGGGGCCGGAGGGGCGGGGCCGGAGCCGGAGGGGCGGGGCCGAAGGGGCCTGGGGCTGGGCCGGAGGGGCGGGGCCGGGGCCGGAGGGGCGGGGCCGGGGCCGGAGGGGCCTGGGGTTTGGGCGGGCCGGAGGGGCGGGGCCGGGGCCGGAGGGGCGGGGCCGGAGGGGCGGGGCCGGGGCCGGAGGGGCGGGGCCGGAGGGGCCTGGGGCTGGGCCGGAGGGGCGGGGGCCGGGGCTGGGCCGGAGGGGCGGGGGGCGGGGCCGGAGGGGCGGGGCCGGAGGGGCGGGGGCGGGGCCGGAGGGGCGGGGCCGGAGGGGCCTGGGGCTTGGGCGGGCCGGAGGGGCGGGGCCGGAGGGGCCTGGGGCTGGGCCGGAGGGGCGGGGCCGGAGGGGCGGGGCCGGGGCCGGAGGGGCGGGGCCGGAGGGGCCTGGGGCTGGGCCGGAGGGGCGGGGCCGGAGGGGCCTGGGGCTTGGGCGGGCCGGAGGGGCGGGGCCGGAGCCGGAGGGGCGGGGCCGGGGCCGGAGGGGCGGGGCCGGGGCCGGAGGGGCGGGGCCGGAGGGGCCTGGGGCTGGGCCGGAGGGGCGGGGCCGGAGGGGCCTGGGGCTTGGGCGGGCCGGAGGGGCGGGGCCTCCTCTCCGGGCAGCCCCGGGGTCGGGAGCAGGGGGGCCGGTGGTGCCCAGGGAGCAGCCGCGGGTTCGCCCCGCACCTCCCCGGGGAAGGGTGGCCAGGGTGGGCTGGGCGCCTCCCACGCACAGCCCCGGCTCCGTTCCGATCGAGGAGTTTGGGCTTTCTGGGCCTGGGTCCCCCTCACCTTGTTCCGGCCCCTGGTGTGGGCCAGTCCAGCCGGGGTGCGCTGGGGTCTCCAGGGCGTTTCGCTCTGTGTTCCCCTTGTGGCGGGCGTGCTGAGCATTTATTTCCTCCTGTGTCTGTTTGCCATTCTTTCTTCTTTTGAGAAGTCTCTCCTTAGCCCCGTTGCCCATTTACCCATTGGTCTGTTAGCTTTGGGAGGGGTCTGTTTCTTGGATATTGGGCCTCTGCCTGCCCCCAGTCTGATGGCTGCCTTTCTAGGTTAGGATTCCGTCCTTTAGTGTGCAGAAACTTCTTTACTTAGATGGAATCCCCTTTGCCAGCTCTGTCTGTCTGCTGTGCCCTGGGCAGCCGACCCCTTGATAAGCACAATCGGCAGACAATCCTCTTATTCACTTGCATGTTGTCTAATAGTTGCTTCTGCAGGAGAAACCTTACGGCTGAACCGGCCCCAGTGGCTCACACCTATAATTCTAACTACTCAGGAGGTTGAGATCTGAGGAGAGGGTTCAAAGCCACCTCAGGTGGAAAAACCCAACGAAAAAGAAAAAAGACACCATATGGCTGGTGAACCCTGAGCCATTTACTCATGGAAAGGACAGAGCAAGAAGCTGCGGCTGCACACCCAGACCCTTGCACCGGTGGAGAAGGGGCCCAGGGCCCCCGGGTTCTGTCCCTTGGTGAGGGGCAACATCCTTAGGTTGTGTAAGGCAATTCTGATGTTTGCGCACGGCAAAAATCAGGTCCTGATGTAACTCAGGGCCAGGTCCTCTTATGGAGCCGGCACACCACTGAACTGTTTGTCTTTGGCCATGACCCCCATCCACGCTAGCGGATTTGAGTGAGAGACTAGCCCAGTTCCTTTAAGTATTTCTTGTGTGGCAGATGACTTGGAACTGCGGGAGTGGCTCTATTTTGCTTTACTTTGAAGGACAGTTGGTTAACATCCCTTCTTTCACTGCTGTAAACACCGCTCTCCTGTTCTCCCGGGCTCCAGGACTCTGTTGTTCTCAATGCCTTTGCGCGGGAGTGTCTTTTTCGTAAGCATTTTCACTCTGATGTCTCCAGGGCGGGTCACTCTGCTCCTGCTCAGGGCTTGTCATTGGATCTGTGGATTGCTTTCAGCCATTGCTTCTGTATTTTTCTGCCTCTTTCTCTTACCAACCTCTGTGGCTCCCTTCAGCTCGTGTTTCTTCAATCTTTCCTCCTCTTGTTCTTCAAACTGGTGAATTTCTCTGGGTATAGTCTTCCTCTTGCCCACTCAAATAGGCAGCTGTGTCCCTGTAGTAGATTCTCAACTCCAGAATTTCCACTTGACTTTTAAAGAATAATTTCTATTTATTTTATCATATCTGTAATCAGAAATCTAAGATCTAAGGATCCTGGTTCCAAGCTAGATTTGGCAGGAAAGTCCATGAGACTCTGATCTCCAATTAACTATCAAAAAATAGCCAGCCTTGCGCTGATGGCTCACGCCTGTGATCCCAGCTACTCAGGAGCCTGAGATCTGAGGATTGCAGTTCAAAGCCCCCCAGGGCAGGAAAGTCCCCAAGAGACTCTTATCTCCAATGAACCACCAGAAAACAGGAAGTGGGGCTGTGGCTCAAGTGGTAGAGCGCTAGCCTTGACCGGAAGAGCTCAAGGACAGCGCCCAGGCCCAGAGTCCAAGCCCTGTGAACAACAACAACAACAACAACAAAAAGCCAGAAATGGTGCTATGGTCACTAAAGTGATAGAGTGCTGGCCTTGAACAAAAAAGTTCAGGGACAGTGCCCGGGCCTGTGACACCCAGAAATCTCTCTCTCTCTCTCTCTCTCTCTCTCACACACACACACACACACACACACACCTCTGTTTCTTTATGAGATCTTCTCCTCATTGAACATTGTCATCACTTGGGGATTTTGCTTTTGTTTTTATGTCAGTCCTGGGGCTTGATCTCAAGGCCTAGGTGCTGCTTTTTAAATATTTTTTTTTTTTTGCTCAAAGCTGGTGTTCTGCCACTTGAGCAACAGCTCTCCTTCTGGCATTTTGCTGGTTAATTGGAGATAAGGGACTTGTGGACTGTCCTTCCTGGGCTTATTCTAAACTGTGTAGCTAGGATTACAGGCATGAGCCAGTGGGGCCTGGCTTACTTTAGTGTTTTGAATGCGTGTGCGCACGCACGCGTGTGTGTGTGTGTGTGTGTGGTAGCGGGGATCAAACCCTGGGCCTCGCACACTCTAGACAGGACTCTGCCACTCAGGTGTGCTTTCCCCTTGGAGTTTTGTGACAAGGTCTCCCTGCGTAGCCCTGACTGGCCTTCAGTTTGCAATGCTCCCTGCCTCAGCCTCGCAAGTGCTGAGGTTCCATGTCTACGTTTTGGAGGCAGGTTTTGTTCACGCGTTGCTCCTCAGAGTAGGTGGCGCCTTCTTGTTTCTTGTGCGATCTGTCATTTTCGGTTGATCGCTGCACATTTAATGGACCACGTGGATGACGCTTTTGGACTCGGTGTGTGAAGTCCTGGTGTCTGACTCCCGCGTGCTCAGTCCTCAGGCTGCCGGGCCCAGGGGCTGGGGGCCTCCCCAGACCCGGCCTGCACCCCGTTCTTCCTCCCTCCGCCCGCCTGGTCTCACAGGCTGCTTCTCCCTCTCTTCCCAGGGTCCAGCCCACAGCCGCAGCCGGGGCGGCCCGAGGTGGAGAGCCGGGAGGACGACTCCGTAAGTGAGGCCCGGGAGCCGCGGGTCCCCCCAGACCCACCCCGTCCTTCCTGGGGGAGCCTGGCCCTGACGGCCACTTCCTTCTTGCCGCCCGCCAGGTGACCCGAGGGCCCGAGGAGGAGATCATCCGGCCCCGGCCTCAGGGCTCCTCACCGGTCTACGAATGTGTGGCTGAGGGTGCTGGCTTTGGAGTCCAGGTGAGGTTCTAGGCAGGGCCTGCCACTGTGGGGAGGGCTGGATGTGCGGCCAGGGGGGAGGTACGGGCGTGGGGTGGGTGGGGGGAGGTGTGGGCGTGGGGTGGGGGGAGGTGTAGGTGTGGGCATGGGGTGGGGGGAGGTGTGGGCGTGGGGTGGGGGGAGGTGTGAGTGTAGTTGTGGGGTTGAGGCGGGGAGGTTTGGCCTGGGGAGGTTTGGCTGTGGCAGGGGCAGGGCACGCACGCCCAATGACCCCATTTCCGTGGACGACCTTCAACCCTGTGACTGCAGGACGAGGCTCCGGGCCGGCGCCGCGCCTCGGGGAGGCGGAGGTCGTGGTGGAAGCGGCTCTCGGGGGACTCACCGGCCTCCAGCATGAGCCACCCCCAGGTACCGCCCAGGCGGGGAGCCCTGGGAGCCCATGGGGAACCCCTGCCCTGCCCGGGTCCCGCAGGCAGGAGGGGGGGACAGGAAGGGGTCCCGCCCGAGCCCCCTCCTGGCGGAGCAGGCACAGTGCCCCGCCCTCAGCCAGGACGCGCAGGGGTCAGGCCCCGTCCCACGGCTCCGGTGTGCTCCTTCCTGTCCCAGGCCGCGCGGGAGACAGCAGAGGTGACGCTGCAGACGGAGGTGGAGGCGGGAGCCAGCGGCTACAGTGTCACGGGCGGCGGCACCCAGGGCCTCTTTGTCAAGCAAGTGCTGAAGGATTCCTCAGCTGCCAAGCTCTTCAGCCTGAGAGCAGGTACACATGGCCTCCTTCCGCCCTGACCGGTCCCCTGTGAGCCGGGGGGCTGGGGGGTGTGGGGAGGGGGGCCTCCCGGGCCACGCCCAGCCCTCCGCACGCAGGAGAGCGAGCGGCCTCTTCTCTCCTAGGAGACCAGCTGCTCAGTGCGACCATATTCTTCGATGACATTAAATATGAAGATGCTCTCAAAATTCTACAGTACTCGGAGCCCTACAAAGTTCAGTTCCACCTCAAGCGGAAACTCGCCGCCGGTGAGGAGGAGGCCTGGGCTGTCCACCCCCCTCCACAGGGCTGGAAGGGCCCGGAACAGCAGGTGAGGCCGCTGTGGCTGCCGTGGCCAGCGCCGTGACCCCGGCCGCCGGCCCGAGTCCCCGCCCCCAGGCCCGAGTCCCCGCCCCCCGGCCCGAGTCCCGGCCCCCGGCCCGAGTCCCCGCCCCCGGCCCGAGTCCCCGCCCCCGGCCCGAGTCCCCGCCCCCCGGCCCGAGTCCCCGCCCCCCGGCCCGAGTCCCCGCCCCCGGCCCGAGTCCCCGCCCCCAGGCCCGAGTCCCCGCCCCCCGGCCCGAGTCCCGGCCCCCGGCCCGAGTCCCCGCCCCCGGCCCGAGTCCCCGCCCCCGGCCCGAGTCCCCGCCCCCCGGCCCGAGTCCCCGCCCCCCGGCCCGAGTCCCGGCCCCCGGCCCGAGTCCCCGCCCCCCTGCCCGAGTCCCCGCCCCCCGGCCCGAGTCCCGGCCCCCCGGCCCGAGTCCCCGCCCCCCGGCCCGAGTCCCGGCCCCCCGGCCCGAGTCCCCGCCCCCCGGCCCGAGTCCCGCCCCCCGGCCCGAGTCCCCGCCCCCCGGCCCGAGTCCCCGCCCCCCAGCCCGAGTCCCCGGCCCCCGGCCCGAGTCCCGGCCCCCGGCCCTAACTGGCCTCCCCTCCTCGTGACTCAGGACACGGAGGCGGCGGAGGCGTGCGCAGAGGCCCCCGCGAGGACGCTGGAGGCGGATGGAGACCGGGAGAGGCTCCTCTCCACCCCCGGCGGAGGTCGAGGTCGGAGGTCGCAGGACAGGCTTTCTTGGCCCAAATTCCCAGCCCTAAGGAGCCGGCGGGCGTCGGGACCCCGGCGCTCCCGCAGCTCCTCAGAGGCCCCTGAAGGCGGGGGCTCGCGCGGGGGGTCCCCAGCCGACACCGACACGGAGGCGCCGGAGAAGGCCGCGCCCGGCGGCCGCAGGAAGAGGTGCCCTCTGCCCCTGCGGCTCGGAAGGGGCTCTGAGCAGGGCCAGACGGGCCGGCGGGCCGGGGCCCCGGCGCACGCAGGGGTGCGGGAGCCGTCGGAGCCCGGGTATGAGGAGCTGCCGGAGGCGGAGAGGGTGGCAGGTGGCAGACAGGAGGGCAGGGCCGAGGGGCGAGAGGCCGCGCCCGCGCAGAGCTCACACCGGCCCGCGGAGTCGAGCCTCGCCGTTCCCGGAGAGGAGGAAGGCAGGGCGGCCGGGCCGCAGAGGGCGCCGCCGCCGGGCGAGGCAGGCGGCTGGCCGGCCCCGGGATCGCGTGGGGAGGACGGGGGGGCGGCGGCGCAGGGCCCGGGAAGGAGGATCGCCAGGCCGCCTCCGCGAGGTGACCCGGAGCACGGAGACACACGGAGCCCGCCTCGGGAAGCCCG
Source organism: Perognathus longimembris pacificus (assembly GCF_023159225.1). Taxonomy (NCBI): domain Eukaryota; kingdom Metazoa; phylum Chordata; class Mammalia; order Rodentia; family Heteromyidae; genus Perognathus; species Perognathus longimembris. The sequence continues at coordinate 62,095,389 of NC_063174.1, read as the reverse complement.
GGTCCGCATACGCCCTCTCAAGACACCAACGTTTGGATTTTCCCAAGAACGAGGCACGTTTGCTCACGAGCAGAGGCCTTGGGGAGGGGGGACCGCACTGCCCGAAGGAGAGGAGGGATGGGGCGCCTCCATCCCCCCGGCAGGAGGGCCGGCACAGGAGGGAGGGCCGGCGGGTGGAGGGCCGGCGGGCGGAGGGCCGGCAGCCCCCGCCATGGCAGGGGAGGAGACCCGCGAGGACCCAAGCCCAGCGAGGAGGAAAACGCCCAGCTTCAAGATGCCCTCCTTCTCATGGTCGCCCTCAAAAGAGGTAGGAACGGGCGACAGAAAGCAAGCCCAAGAAAAGGAGAGGGAAACAGGGGAAAGAAGAAGGGACAAGAAAATAGCAACGGGCTTAGATAACATTGAAGACAAAAACACATACGGGAAAAACGGAAGTGAAATACACACCGGCGTAATAGAAAAACAAGGAGAACAAAATAGGAGCCTGACAAAAGAAAGCGGCCCGTATAGCAGAAGTGATGAAAACACAATGAGCGTGGGGGTGGACGCTGAGGGCCCCGGTGTCATGCTGGACAGCGCGCTACCCGTGGGGGACAAGGATGGGGCCACCACAGACAGCAAGTTCAGAACGCCCGGGATCAAGATGCCGTCCTTCGGAGGGCTGGGCCCCCACAAGCCCACAGAAGGGGCGCGGGAGGAGTCGATACCCAAGGTGCAGGGACACTTAGGCTTGCCCTCAGTCCAGGGGGACGTCAAGACCCCTGAGGCCAGAATTCAGCTGCTCTCTGCCGATCCTAAGGCCAAAGCCAACCAAGTGATAATTGAGTTGCCCGAGGGCCAGCTACCCCAGGGAGACACGGATGGCCAGCCTGGGGGAGCCAGTATCAAAACCCACCTGCCCAAGGTGCAGATGCCCAGCCTGAGGATGCCCAAAGTGGACCTCAAGGGCCCCAAGCTGGACGTGAAGGGCACCAAGTTTGAGGCGGGTGGCCCTGAGCTGGAGTTGGCTCAGCCTAGTGTGGAACTCCAAGCCCCTGGTCCACAGCTAGAGGGGGACCTTGCTCTGGGGGACAAGGAGATACCCACCAAAGACAGCAAGTTCAAAATGCCCAAGTTCAGGATGCCGTCCTTCGGGGTGTCAGTGCCTGGGAAGCCCTCGGAGGGTGCAATAGAAGTTTCTGCCCCCAAGGTGCAGGGAGATGTAGATGTTCCCACCTTCCACGGAGAAGTGAAGACTCCTGACGTCAGTGCTCAGTTGTCCTCTGTTGAACTGGAGGCCGAGGCTGGCCTGGTGACTGAGAAAGAGTGTGATGACCAACATCCTGCGACAAAACTGTCAGGCCGTCGGCCAAGCTTTAGTCTCAAAGGCCACCTGCCCAAGGTGCAGATGCCCAGCCTGAGGATGCCCAAAGTGGACCTCAGGGGCCCCAAGCTGGACGTGAAGGGCACCAAGGCAGAGGCGGGTGGCCCTGATCTGGAGGTGGCTCTTCCCAGCGTGGAGGTGGACCTCCAAGCCCCTGGTGTCCAGTTGGAGGGGGACCTTGCTCTGGGGGACAAGGACGAGGTGGCCAAAGACAGCAAGTTCAAAATGCCCAAGTTCAAGATGCCCTCCTTTGGGGTGTCAGTGCCTGGCAAGGCCTCAGAGGGCACTCTAGAGGTGTCCACCCCCACGTTGCAGTGTGACGTGGGTCTACCATCAATCCAGGGGGACCACAAGACCCCTGAAGTCAGTGTTCAGCTGCCTCCTGCAGAAGTGGAGGCCAAAGCCGACCAGGTAACAATCAAGCTACCCGAGGAAGACCTGGCTGTCCAGCCTGGGGGAGCCAGTCTCAAGGGCCACCTGCCCAGGGTGCAGATGCCCAGCCTGAAGATGCCCAGAGTGGACATCAAGGGCCCCCAGGTGGACATCAAGGGCCCCCAGGTGGACGTGAAGGGCACCAAGGCTGATGTCCCTGATCTGGAGGTGGCTCTGCCCAGTGTGGACGTGGACATGCAGGCCGCTGCTGCCCATCTGGACCAGGACCTCACGCTCGAAGTCAAGGATGTGGACACCAAAGGAAGCAAGTTCAAAATGCCCAAGGTCAAGATGCCGTCCTTCGGGGTGTCAGTGCCGGGGAAGCCCTCGGAGGCTGTGCTGGAGGTGTCTGTGCCCAAGGTGCAGGGCGGTGGGGAGCTGCCCTCGTTCCATGGTGAACTAACGAGCCCTGGGGTCAGCCTTCAGCAGCCCGCTGTGGATTTGGAGGCCAAGGCTGGACAGATGTCTGTGCAATTGCCCAAGGGCCAGCTGCCTGAGGGGGAGCTCGATGGCCAGCTGACCGGAGCTGGCCTCAAAGGTCACCTTCCCACGGTGCAGATGCCCAGCCTGAAGATGCTCAAGGTGGACATCAAGGGCCCCCAGGTGGACATAAAGGGCCCCAAGCTGGATGTGAAGGGCCCCAAGGCAGATGTGGGTGTCCCTGATCTGGAGGTGGCTCTGCCCAGTGTGGAGGTGGACCTCCAAGCCTCTGGTGTCCAGTCGGAGGGGGACCTCGCTCTGGGGGACAAGGACGAGGTGGCCAAAGACAGCAAGTTCAAAATGCCCAAGGTCAAGATGCCGTCCTTCGGGGTGTCAGTGCCTGGGAAGCCCTCGGAGGGTGCAATAGAAGTTTCTGCCCCCAAGGTGCAGGGAGATGTAGATGTTCCCACCGTCCACGGAGAAGTGAAGACTCCTGACGTCAGTGCTCAGCAGTCCTCTGTTAAACTGGAGGCTGAGGCTGGCATGGTGACTGAGAAAGAGTGTGATGACCAACATTCTGCGACAAAACTGTCAGGCCGTCGGCCAAGCTTTAGTCTCAAAGGCCACCTGCCCAAGGTGCAGATGCCCAGCCTGAGGATGCCCAAAGTGGACCTCAGGGGCCCCAAGCTGGACATGAAGGGCACCAAGGCAGAGGTGGGTGTCCCTGATCTGGAGTTGGCTCTGCCCAGTGTGGAGGTGGACCTCCAAGCCCCTGGTGTCCAGTTGGAGGGGGACCTCGCTCTGGGGGACAAGGACGAGGTGGCCAAAGACAGCAAGTTCAAAATGCCCAAGTTCAAGATGCCGTCCTTTGGGGTGTCAGTGCCTGGCAAGGCCTCAGAGGGCACTCTAGAGGTGTCCAGCCCCACGTTGCAGTGTGATATGGGTCTACCATCAGTCCAGGGGGACCTGAAGACCCCTGAAGTCAGTATTCAGCTGCCTCCTGCAGAAGTGGAGGCCAAAGCCGACCAGGTAACAATCAAGCTACCCGAGGAAGACCTGGCTGTCCAGCCTGGGGGAGCCAGTCTCAAGGGCCACCTGCCCAGGGTGCAGATGCCCAGCCTGAAGATGCCCAGAGTGGACATCAAGGGCCCCCAGGTGGACATCAAGGGCCCCCAGGTGGACATTAAGGGCACCAAGGCAGAGGTGGGTGGCCCTGATCTGGAGGTGGCTCTGCCCAGTATGGAGGTGGACCTCCAAGCCTCTGGTGTCCATTTGGAGGGGGACCTCAGTCTGGGGGACAAGGACGAGGTGGCCAAAGACAGCAAGTTCAAAATGCCCAAGGTCAAGATGCCGTCCTTCGGGGTGTCAGTGCCTGGGAAGCCCTCAGAGAGAACGATGGGGATTTCTGTGCCAAAGGTGCAGGCAGATGTAGATATTCCCACCGTCCATGGTGAAGTGAAGACTTCAGACCTCAGTGTTCGGCTGCCCACTGTTGAACTGGAGGCCAAGACTGGACTTGTGGCCAAGAAGGAGTGTGATGACCAACTCCCCACGACAGAACTGTCAGGCCATCGGACAGGCATTAGTCTCAAAGGCCACCTGCCCAGGGTGCAGATGCCCAGCCTGACGATGCCCAGAGTGGACATCAAGGGCCCCCAGGTGGACATCAAGGGCACCAAGGCTGATGTCCCTGATCTGGAGGTGGCTCTGCCCAGTGTGGACGTGGACATGCAGGCCGCTGCTGCCCAGCTGGACCAGGACCTCACGCTCGAAGTCAAGGATGTGGACACCAAAGGAAGCAAGTTCAAAATGCCCAAGGTCAAGATGCCGTCCTTCGGGGTGTCAGTGCCGGGGAAGCCCTCGGAGGCTGTGCTGGAGGTGTCTGTGCCCAAGGTGCAGGGCGGTGGGGAGCTGCCCTCGTTCCATGGTGAACTAACGAGCCCCGGGGTCAGCCTTCAGCAGCCCGCTGTGGATTTGGAGGCCAAGGCTGGACAGATGTCTGTGCAATTGCCCAAGGGCCAGCTGCCTGAGGGGAAGCTCGATGGCCAGCTGACCGGAGCTGGCCTCAAAGGTCACCTTCCCACGGTGCAGATGCCCAGCCTGACGATGCCCAAAGTGGAAATCAAGGGCCCCCAGGTGGACATCAAGGGGACCAAGCTGGACGTGAAGGGCACCAAGGCAGAGGCGGGTGTCCCTGATCTGGAGGTGGCTCTGCCCAGTGTGGAGGTGGACCTCCAAGCCCCTGGTGTCCAGTTGGAGGGGGACCTGGCTCTGGGGGACAAGGACGAGGTGGCCAAAGACAGCAAGTTCAAAATGCCCAAGTTCAAGATGCCGTCCTTTGGGGTGTCAGTACCTGGCAAGGCCTCAGAGGGCACTCTAGAGGTGTCCACCCCCACGTTGCAGTGTGACGTGGATCTACCATCAGTCCAGGGGGACCTCAAGACCCCTGAAGTCAGTGTTCAGCTGCCTTCTGCAGAAGTGGAGGCCAAAGCCGACCAGGTAACAATCAAGCTCCCTGAGGAAGACCTGGCTGTCCAGCCTGGGGGAGCCAGTCTCAAGGGCCACCTGCCCAGGGTGGAGATGCCCAGCCTGAAGATGCCCAAAGTGGACATCAAGAGCCCCCAATTGAACATCAAGGGCACCAAGCTGGACGTGAAGGGCACCAAGGCAGAGGTGGGTGGCCCTGATCTGGAGGTGGCTCTGCCAAGTATGGAGGTGGACCTCCAAGCCTCTGGTGTCCAGTTGGAGGGGGACCTCAGTCTGGGGGACAAGGTCATAGTGGCCAAAGACAGCAAGTTCAAAATGCCCAAGTTCAGGATGCCGTCTTTCGGGGTATCGGTGCCTGGGACGACCTCAGAGAAAGCAATGGAGGTTTCTGTGCCAAAGGTGCAGGGAGATGTAGATGTTCCCACCGTCCACGGTGAATTGAAGACTTCTGACCTCAGTGCTCAGCTGCCCGCTGTTGAACTGGAAGCTGAGGCTGGCCTGGTGACTGAGAAAGAGTGTGATGACCAACTCCCCACGACAGAACTGTCAGGCCGTCGGCCAAGCTTTAGTCTCAAAGGCCACCTGCCCAAGGTGCAGATGCCCAGCCTGAAGATGCCCAAGGTGGACATCAAGGGCCCCCAGGTGGACATCAAGGGCCCAAAGCTGGACGTGAAGGGCACCAAGACTGAGGCAGGTGGCCCCGATGTGGAGGTAGCTCTGTCCAGTGTGGAGGGGGACCTCCAAGGCCCCATTGCCAAGCTGGAGGGGGACCTCATTCTTGGGGACAAGAATGTAGTTGCCAAAGACAGCAAGTTCAAAATGCCCAAGGTCAAGATGCCATCCTTTGGGGTGTCAGTGCCTGGGAAGCCCTCGGAGGGTGCAATGGAGGTTTCTGCACCCAAGGTGCAGGGAGATGTAGATGTTCCCACCGTCCACGGAGAAGTGAAGACTCCTGACGTCAGTGCTCAGCTGTCCTCTGTTGAACTGGAGGTCGAGGCTGGCCTGGTGACCAAGGAGTGTGATGACCAACTCCCCACGGCAGAACTGTCAGGCCATCGGAGAGGCATTAGTCTCAAAGGTCACCTTCCCAAGGTGCAGATGCCCAGCCTGACGATGCCCAAAGTGGAAATCAAGGGCCCCCAGGTGGACATCAAGGGGACCAAGCTGGACATGAAGGGCACCAAGGCAGAGGTGGGTGTCCCTGATCTGGAGGTGGCTCTGCCCAGTATGGAGGTGGACCTCCAAGGCTCTGGTGTCCAGTTGGAGGGGGACCTCAGTCTGGGGGACAAGGACATGGTGGACAAAGACAGCAAGTTCAAAATGCCCAAGTTCAAGATGCCGTCCTTTGGGGTGTCAGTACCTGGCAAGGCCTCAGAGGGCACTCTAGAGATGTCCAGCCCCACATTGCAGTGTGATATGGGTCTACCATCAGTCCAGGGGGACCACAAGACCCCTGAAGTCAGTGTTCGGCTGCCCTCTGCAGAAGTGGAGGCCAAAGCCGACCAGGTAACAATCAGGCTACCCGAGGGCCAGCTACCCAAGGAAGACCTGGCTGTCCAGCCTGGGGGAGCAAGTCTCAAGGGTCACCTGCCCAGGGTGGAGATGCCCAGCCTGAAGGTGCCCAAAGTGGACATCAAGGGCCCCAAGCTTGACGTGAAGGCCCCCAAGCTGGACGTGAAGCATACCAAGGCAGAGGCGGGTGTCCCTGAACTGGAGGTGGCTCTGCCTAGCGTGGAGGTGGACCTCCAGGCCCCTGGTGCCCAGGTGGAGGAGGACCTCATTCCTGGAGGCAGGGATATGGTGGCCAAAGACAGCAAGTTCAAAATGCCCAAGTTCAAGATGCCATCCTTCGGGGTGTCAGTGCCTGGGAAGCCCTCAGAGAGAACAATGGGGATTTCTGTGCCCAAGGTGCAGGGCGACGTGGATGTTCCCACCGTCCAAGGTGAAGTGAAGACTCCTGACGTCAGTGCTCAGCTGCCCGCTGTTCAACTGGAGGCTGAGGCTGGCCTGGTGACCAAGAAGGAGTGTGATGACCAACTCCCCTCGGCAGAACTGTCAGGCCGTCGGCCAAGCTTTAGTCTCAAAGGTCACCTGCCCAAGGTGCAGATGCCCAGCCTGAAGATGCCCAGAGTGGACATCAAGGTCCCCCAGGGGGACATCAAGGGCCCCCAGGTGGAAATCAAGGGCCCCCAGGTGGACATCAAGGGCCCCCAGGTGGACATCAAGGGCACCAAGGCTGATGTCCCTGATCTGGAGGTGGCTCTGCCCAGTGTGGACGTGGACATCCAGGCCGCTGCTGCCCAGCTGGACCAGGACCTCACGCTCGAAGTCAAGGATGTGGACACCAAAGGAAGCAAGTTCAAAATGCCCAAGGTCAAGATGCCGTCCTTCGGGGTGTCAGTGCCGGGGAAGCCCTCGGAGGCTGTGCTGGAGGTGTCTGTGCCCAAGGTGCAGGGCGGTGGGGAGCTGCCCTCGTTCCATGGTGAACTAACGAGCCCCGGGGTCAGCCTTCAGCAGCCCGCTGTGGATTTGGAGGCCAAGGCTGGACAGATGTCTGTGCAATTGCCCAAGGGCCAGCTGCCTGAGGGGGAGCTCGATGGCCAGCTGACCGGAGCTGGCCTCAAAGGTCACCTTCCCACGGTGCAGATGCCCAGCCTGACGATGCCCAAGGTGGAAATCAAGGGCCCCAGGTGGACATCAAGGGGACCAAGCTGGACGTGAAGGGCACCAAGGCAGAGGCGGGTGTCCCTGATCTGGAGGTGGCTCTGCCCAGTGTGGAGGTGGACCTCCAAGCCCCTGGTGTCCAGTTGGAGGGGGACCTGGCTCTGGGGGACAAGGACGAGGTGGCCAAAGACAGCAAGTTCAAAATGCCCAAGTTCAAGATGCCCTTCTTTGGGGTGTCAGTGCCTGGCAAGGCCTCAGAGGGCACTCTAGAGGTGTCCAGCCCCACGTTGCAGTGTGACGTGGGTCTACCATCAATCAAGGGGGACCTCAAGACCCCTGACGTCAGTGTTCAGCTGCCTTCTGCAGAAGTGGAGGCCAAAGCCGACCAGGTAACAATCAAGCTACCCGAGGAAGACCTGGCTGTCCAGCCTGGGGGAGCCAGTCTCAAGGGCCACCTGCCCAGGGTGGAGATGCCCAGCCTGAAGATGCCCAGAGTGGACATCAAGGGCCCCCAGGTGGATATTAAGGGCCCCCAGGTGGACGTGAAGGGCACCAAGGCTGATGTCCCTGATCTGGAGGTGGCTCTGCCCAGTGTGGAGGGGGACATCCAAGTCCCCACTGCCAAGCAGGAGGGGGACCTGGTCCAGGGGGACAAGGAGGTGCCCACCAAAGACAGCAAGTTCAAAATGCCCAAGTTCAAGGTGCCGTCCTTCGGGATGTCGGTGCCTGGGAAAACGGCAGAGAAAGCGATGGGTATTTCTGTGCCTAAGGTGCAGGGCGATGTGGATGTTCCCACTGTCCACGGTGTAGTGAAGACTCCTGACGTCAGTGCTCATCTGTCCTCTGTTGAACTGGAGGCCGAGGCTGGCCTGGTGACCAAGAAGGAGTGTGATGACCAACTCCCCTCGGCAGAACTGTCAGGCCGTCGGCCAAGCTTTAGTCTCAAGGGCCACCTGCCCAAGGTGCAGATGCCCAGCCTGAAGATGCCCAGAGTGGACATCAAGGGCCCCCAGGTGGACATCAAGGGTCCCTCGCTGGACATGAAGGGCACCAAGGCCGAGGCGGGTATCCCTGAGCTGGATGGGGCTCTGCCTAGCATGGAGTTGGACCTCCAAGCCCCTGGTATCCAGTTGGAGGAGGACCTTGCTCTGGGGGACAAGGAGATACCCACCAAAGACAGCAAGTTCAAAATGCCCAAGTTCAAGATGCCGTCCTTCGGGGTGTCAGTGCCTGGGAAGCCCTCAGATGGTGTGCTGGAGGTGACTGCACCCCAGGTGCAGGGAGACCTGGGCCTTCCCTCCTTCCATGGTAAAGTGAAGACCGCTGACCTCGGCGTTCAGATGCCCTCTGCCGAGGTGGAGGCCAAACCCGGCCTGGAGACCATGAAATTGCCTGAGTGCCATCTGCCTGAGGGAGGGCTGAAAGCCCAGCCAGCCAGAGCAGGACTCGAGGGCCACCAGGCCAAGATGCAGAGGCCCAGCCTGAAGATGCCCAAAGTGGGCATCAAGGGTCCTGAGGTGCACATCAAGGGCCCCAAGCTGGACTTGAAGGGCCCTAAGCATGAAATGGACACCCCTGAGGAGGAAAGGGTGCTGCCCAGCCTGGATGTGGACACGGAGACCCCTGGTGTCCAGTTGGAGGGGGACCTCAGTCTGGGGGACAAGGACATGGTGGCCAAAGACAGCAAGTTCAAAATGCCCAAGTTCAGGATGCCGTCCTTCGGGGTGTCGGTGCCTGGGAAGCCCTCAGAGAGAACGACGGAGGTTTCTGCACCCAAGGTGCAGGGCGATGTGGATGTTCCCACCGTCCACGGTGTAGTGAAGACTCCTGACGTCAGTGCTCAGCTGTCCTCTGTTGAACTGGAGGTCGAGGCTGGCCTGGTGACCAAGAAGGAGTGTGATGACCAACTCCCCACGACAGAACTGTCAGGCCGTCGGCCAAGCTTTAGTCTCAAAGGTCACCTGCCCAAGGTGCAGATGCCCAGCCTGAGGATGCCCAGAGTGGACCTCAGGGGCCCCAAGCTGGACCCGGAAGTTCCCACCGCTGAGGCAGGTGCTCCTGCCCTGGAGGTGGCTCTGCCCGGTGTGGAGGGGGACATCCAAGCCCCCGGTGCCCAGCCGGAGGGGGACCTGGCCCCCGGGGACAAGGAGATGCCCGCCAAAGACCGCAAGTTCAAAACGCCCAAGTTCACGATGCCGCCCTTTGGGGTGTCGGTGCCCGGGAAACCCTCGGAGGGCCCTAGTGGGCTGTCGGCACCCAGCGTGCAGGGCGACAGTTGCCCGCCTCCGTCCAGGGGGACCCGAAGGTCCCCGAGGTCAGCGCTCCGCTGCCCTCCGCTGACCCGGAGGCCGAGGTCCCCGGTGTGATGGTCAGCCTTCCCGAGGGCCCCTTTCCCGACCCGCACGCTCCACCCGCTTATGTCCGGGTGTCTTTCCTAAATTCCATAAGCCCAAGTTCGTGGTCCGCAGCCCCGACGGGCACTGGGGCAGCGCGGTGTGGGTGCGGTGGAGTCCTGGGCCTCCGCCCCCGCCCGGGGCCCGGCCCGCACCCCGCCCTGCCCTCCCACCCCGCCGTCGCCGGGTCTCCAGGTCCCGAGGGCTCCGCCGGGGTCCCCTCCGACGAGGTCCCCGCCCAGCCCGTCAAGAGCAGTCCCTTCAAGCGGCCCCGGTTCCGGCTGCCGTCGTTCAGCCAGTCCTCGAGGAGAGAGCTGGAGCCGCCCGCGCCCCTCGAGCGTCGGGGCGCCCCCCCTGGCGCAGAGCAGCCCTCCCCCCGGCCTTCCGCTCAGGCAGCCCAGGCGGACGCGAGCGCCGAGACTTCCTCCCGCGAGGATGGGGAGCCAGGCCGGCCCGCCACGCCGGGGCTCCCGACGCCGAGGGCTTCCGAGGGGCCGGCCGGCCCTGCGCAGGGGGGCGGGGAGGCGGCCCCCGAGGGAGAGGGGGGCGCCCCGGCGGAGGAGGCCGCCCAGCCCGCCTCTCCCCCGCCCCGAGGGCCTCTGCCGCTGAAGGCTTCCCAGGCGGACGTGCCGGCCCGGGTCTCTGTGGTGAGCGACCCCGTGCTCGCCGTCCGGTTCCCCCCGTTGAAGGCGCCCCGTTCTCGTGCCCGCCCCCGCCCCCGAGGCCCTGTCCTTTCCAGGGGTGAGGGACGTGGAGTCCCGGGCCGGGCAGGACCCCCCCGGGCTCCGGGGGGCCGACGCCGAGGGCGGCGGGGAGCGGCCTGCGGACCTCGCCTGGCGGGCGCCCCCGGTGTCTAGAGTCAGGGTGCACCTCCAGGGGGCTCCGGGCGAGGGTCAGGGGTCGTCCTGCGCGGCACCGTGACGCACGCGCGCGCCCGCCCAGCCACCGCGGGGGCCTTCTCCACGCAGATCGTGCGGGAATCGGAGATCCCCAAATCCGTGACGCAGACCCCTTCCTACGGCTTTTCCTTGCTGAAGGCGACGGTCCCGGCGCCCTCCCCGCGGGCGGACCCGGGTGGGGCCACCCCGCGCGGAGCCCCCCCACCCGCAGAGCCGTGGGAGGCGGTCCCCGCCGGCGTCGGCCGCCCGCTCGCCCCCGGGGCGCCCGCCGACGAGGAGCCGGCAGGAGTCCCGGAGCTCCTGGACAGCCCGGCGGCCGGGACCCCGCCGGCGGGCGAAGCCCGGGCTCCGGGGGAGAAGCCGCGGGGCAGAAGGCCTTCCGGCCCGCCGTGGTCCTGGCTCCCGAGCGCCGGGCTCTCGAGCGGCGAGGGGGAGCGCCGGGGGGACGCCCACGGGCCGGGGGCCCGGGCCGAGAAGGCGGGCTGGTTCCACCTGCTAGGGTTCTCCTCGCCGGCCGGGGGGAGCCAGAGCCCCGAGGCCGGGGCCCGGCCGGGGACCGACGAGGACGCCGCCACCTTCCATGACGCGCGTGAGAGCTTCTCCCCGGAGGAGGCGCGGGGGGCCGGCGGGGCCGGGCGCGCGGCGGGCGCGGAGCCGGACGGGGAGGCCGGCGGGGAGCCCGTGCCCGGGGCCCCGTGAGCGCGCCGGGGCCGGAGGGAGGCATGCCACCTGGGAGCCAGGCCGGGGCCCCGTGAGCGCGCCAGGGCCGGAGGGAGGCATGCCACCTGGGAGCCAGGCCCGGGGCCCCGTGAGCGCGCCGGGGCCGGAGGGAGGCGTGCCACCTGGGAGCCAGGCCCGGGGCCCGTGAGCGCGCCGGGGCCGGAGGGAGGCGTGCCACCTGGGAGCCAGGCCCGGGGCCGGGCCCGGGGCTAAAGCAGAAAGGAGCCACGCGCCACCGCACACAGCCCCCCCCCCCCCCGCAACCGGCGCGGACACCGCCTCCCCTCCCGCAAAGCTTTGGACGCAGGGAATACAGAGCGTGGCCGCCCCCCCACCCCGGGCCAGGGGCCCCTGCCGGGGACGGCCCCCCGCCGCGCTAGGCCTGGCTCCCACGACTCCCGGAGAGCCCGTTCCTGGCGCGGCCCCCTACCCAGCCGCTCTTGCCTCACAGTCGCAGATTTCCTCTTTCAGGCAAAGTGTGGCGTGGTCCAGGAAGCCCCTCCCTCCCCCGCCCCTCCCTCCCCCCGCCCCGCCTTTCAGGACTTGCCGTGGCCGCCGTCCGTGGCCACCCCCACGCCTGCCGGGAGACCCCACAGCCTGCCCACCGCCCTGACCCGCGTTCCTCCAGGCGCACAGACCGCCCCACGCGTGGTCCCCGCCCCCCCGGACGTGCACATGCCGCAGCCCGCAACCCCCCCCCCCCGTGGACAATAAAGATGCTCCCCAGGCCGTGGTGGTGATTGTGAGGGGCTCGCCGGTCCCGTCCCCCGTGGGAGCCCGTGGGTCCCCGCCGTCACCCGCCGCTCCGGAAGCCGGGTCGTTGCTCTGTGTCTCAGGGTGGCTGTCACGTCTCTCGTTTGTCGAGAGGAAGAGGACGGGCCTGGGGGGCTGCGGGCGGGGGAGGGAGCGGGCTCACCCCGCCTGCCCGCTGGCCGCGGCACCGGACGGTGGCCGTGTCCCCCGGGTGCAGTGGAGTAGTCCTCAGCCCGGGGGCTCAGGTGGCCCACAACGCGGGGCCAGGCCTTCCTCGGAAGTCCCCCCAGGCAGCCTCCTTCCAGGCAGCCCTCCGAAGCCAGGCGTGGGGCCTGGGTGGCCCTGTGTGCAGGGGTGCCTCCACCCGTCCCCCCCCCCCCCGTGGGGCTCACTGCAGGCCTGGTGACAGGTGCTTTTTGTCCTGTGGTCAGGGCAGCAAGAAGCAGCCCTGGAGGGCTGTGTTCCGCAGGTGTCCACCCCCAGCTGCCCTGAGGGGAGGGAGGAGGCAGCCTGGGTGTGCAGGGACGAGGGGCGGAGGGTGGGGGTGGGGGCGTGGCGGGGACGGGGAGCCAGCTCTGCTCTCCATCGCACACAGGTGACGTGCTTTTCCCCTTTTCCCTGTGGCTGGCTGGAGGCTCACCTTAATCAAGAAACATGGAGACTTCTGGGAAAGGAGTTGGTGGCCTCTGACCCTGCCAGGGTAGGGCTGTGGGGTGCTCCCCACCCAAGGTCCTCCCCCAATTGCTTACCCAAAGTCCCCCCCACCTCCCTCTGGCCTGAGTCCCCATAACCAGGCAAGTCACGAGCCAGGGGCTGTGTGGGCAGGTGGCCCTGCTCCACCGGCCCTGTGCCCCGCTCTGACCCTGGACTCAAGGCCTGGAGCACTGGGATGTGCGTGCTAGAGGCCGAAGAGGCCCCCACCCCGTGTGAGGAGTAGCCAGCCCCCCCCCCACGGGATTTCTAGGGCCTTGGCTCCCCACACGTGAACTGTCCATGCTGTGGAGCGTGTTGCCACAACCAGAGCCTCGCACCTGCCCAGGTCCAGGGGCTCAGCAGCCCATGCAGGGCTTGGCTGGGTCCTCCGCCGCCGGCGGCACCCGCACCGAGCCTGGTGTCCTCTGGAGCGTGGGTCCTCCGCCGCCGGCGGCCCCCGCACCGAGCCTGGTGTCGTCCTCTGGAGCGAGGCTTTGAGGCTGGTGCGTGCGTGACTGCCAGACCCCCCCCCCCCGCCCCGCAGATGTGCATACTGCATTCGGGGCCCAGGGCTGGTAGAGCCACCTGGTGCAGGAGCCCTCCTGGGGCGGGGCTTCCAGGCCCAGACAGCAGGGGCTGGGGTAGAGCCGGCTTGGACCGGCAGGGAAGAGGCGGGACGGGGCGGGGAATTGGCCCCAGCACCCATTCAGCATCCGCGCGCTCCATGACATTGGCCGCCCCTGAGCGCTGGTGCAGGGAGGCCGTGGCACCTGAGCCGGGGGCGGGGGTGTGTGGGCCTGAGCCGTGGTCAGACGCCGTGGGCGAGAGGCTGAGTGTGGACACAGATGCTGGCCCGGTGCCCTTAGCACAGGGCCGGGACTCTGTGCAAGCGCCAGGGTGGCGTCCCATCCTGTGCCCCAGGGCGGAGGGAGCGTGGGCGGGGCCGCCGCCAGCCCCACCCCACCCCTCAGCACAGGCTCAGTCCTCTGCACCCTACCCTTTGCGTGTCAGGCACAGCCCCACCCGTAGCCCTGGGCCCACTGTGCACGTGCACATACACCTGTGAACACACACACACACACGCATGCACACACGCACACGCATGCACACGCTGCACTCCCATCCAGCCCATCCCTGTCCCTGAGACCGTGAGGCCTTGTCCTGGGTTTCCACAGGCCAGGACGAGGAGGGAGCTCCCCAACGGACCCTTATCAGGGCTTCCGCGAGATGTTCATGTCCACACCCCCTTCACAGGTCCCTGTGGCCAGTGGGGTGCTGGCTGTGCAGGGCCCAGAGGAGACGCTTTGCTTCTGAGCCAGGACTGCAGCTGTGTAAAGTGAGCAAGGACATCCTGAGGGCCCCAGAGGGGGTGCAGCCCGGGGCAGGCGGCTGTGTTCACCCCGAGCGTCCCAGAGGGGGTGCAGCCAGGGGCAGGCGGCTTATGTTCCCCCTGAGTGTTGAGCCTGGAAGGAGGAACCATGGAGCCCTTGCCTGAACAGAGGGGAGAAGCCTGGGAGATGTAGTTTAATAAGGGACATTTCAGGGACCAGGACCCTGTGGGCATGAATACAGTGAAAAAGTGGACAGGAATGTCAGTGTTCGGATTGGCCGGGCCTGGAGCTCTCTCCATCTGTAAGTGGAGGTGGGCAGCGGGGCAGCTGTGCTAGCAATCCATCACTGGTGTGCCAGTGAGGGATGGCTGAGAGCAGCTTGCTTCGCTCAGCTGCCTTCCCCCTGTAATTGTGGACCTCCTCAGCCTCAGCTTCTCCTTCCCCGACAGCCCTGGGCATTGGGCATCTCAGATTCCTGCTCAGAACCCTCAGAAGTGCAACCCAGACTCCAAGTAATAGTCCTCGCCTTCTGCAGCCTCTGAGCTTGAACTGGTGGATGCTGGGCACAGTGTCCACTGAGAGCTGTGGCCCTAGAGCACAGGGCTCCACCTACCAAACACAGTCCTGGCCTGGGGCCTGTCCATCTAGATCCACCGCATAGTCAGAGCTCCAGTCTCGCTCAAAAAGTCCCCGCAGCTCTTCCTGCACAGGGGGCCCACTCAGCTGGGTGCTGGAGGCCCTCTGGCTGACTACCAAGCCCACGCCCGAGGTGCTGCTGAAGTAGTCCTCTGACCAGTTGGAGGTACCTGGAGGGGCCGGCAGGAAGAGATGCTCAGGGCCCCACAGCCCAGGCAGTACTGGGGTCCCAGAGGCTGGTGTGGGGCTCAGGCACACTGACTGCCCTGTGGTCATCAACTTCTGGCAAAGGCAGCCCATCGTGCAGGTGCAGGAGGGTCACATGGCTATTCACAGTGGAACTCTACCCTGATTGCCTGGGATAGAGTCCTAACTCAGCCCAGGATGGGATCTTAGCTCACTGGAGATGGGGTCCTAAGACCCTGGGATGGGGTCCTAACTCACCCGGGATGGGATCTTAACTCACCCAGGACAGGGTCCTTACCCAGGATGGGGTCCTGACTCACACTGGGTGGGGTCCTAACTCACCCAGGATGGGGTCTTAACTCACCCAGGACAGGATCCTTACCCCAGATGGGGTCCTAACTCACCTGGATGGGGTCCTAACTTAGCCTGGGTGGGGTCTTAACTCACCAGGGATGGGGTCCTTACTCAGCCTCTGGGACCCAGTCCTTTTCACACCTGATCCCATGGGCTGGGGCAGCTGAGCTGCTTGCCTAATCTCCCAAACACCAGAGACCTTGGCCACCCCCCCCCGCAGCTGTTGTCCTCCCCCCTCCTGCTACACTCACCTATGTAGGCCGTCTTATCTGTGACAGTGAATTTGCTGTGGTTCACCCGGCTGAATGGGATGTTGGAGTGGTTCCCCACAGGCAGGATGAAGACTTTCTTCCAGAAACAAGAGAGCGTGTCAGGTTGGGCCGGGGGGGGGGGCGGGGAGAACACTTTCTCTCCCCGGCCCGCCCCGGGAGGGGTCCTCCTCTCCCCAGCCCGCCCCGGGAGGGGTCCTCACCACGTCCACTGAGATGCCAGCCGAGGCGTTGCCGAAGGCCTGCAGAGATCGCAGGAAAGGGAACATGGTAGGGTCTGTGTTGAGCCAGCAGCTGACCAGCAAACGCACACGCACACCTCTGTTCAAGGCCGCTGCCCGCAGAGCGTTGTCCAGCACTGGCCAGTATCTGGGGAGAGGGGCAGGAGGCTGGGGTCCCGTGGACAGCCTGGGTTGTCCAGAGGGGATACGTGCGCCGGAGCCGCCCCTCAGCAAGGTGGGCACACCTGCCTCGGGCCCTGTCCCGCCTACCTGGCAGGGTGGCTGAAGCGGGTGGTGGGGAAGTACTCCATCACAGAGGTGTAGATGAACTTCCGGGCTCCCCTGATCACCGCCAGCACGGCGTCCAGGTCCCGAGTGCGGCCGTGGGACAGAGGGCGGGCGGGGACGCCTGTGGGGCGTGACCCAGAGTGCACTGACGGCCGGGGGATTCCTGGGCCCATAACCCCACGGGGCCCTGGGTCTGGGGGTGGCCCCTCTCCTGTGGGGGAGTCTCCTGTAGGCCCGTCTCTGGAGTGGTGGAGACCCGTGCTGGGATGCGGGGAGGGTGCTGGCACCCCTCTTCCCTGCAGAGCTAGGGCGTGCCTGGTGCTCTGGCCGCTCACCTCCGGGGAGAGGAGACCCCATCTCCCGACTGCTTCCCGCCTCCTCCTCACCCTCTCCCCGCCCCCTGTACGGCTGCGGCGTGGGCCCAGGTCCTCTTGGGGTCCCGTTCCCGCTCAGTGCAGCAGCCCGAGAGCTGAGTAGGGGCTCCGGCGGCCTCTCTGCTCCCCTTACCGAGAGGTAGGCAGTGGTGGGCACTCCATCAAAGTGCCCTCGGAGGGGCTGGGCGTGGTTGATGTGGGTGGAGAAGTTCCGAGGCCAGGTTTTGGGGAGGACAGCATGGGGCACCCCCAGGGCCCAGTAGGTCTGGAAAATCTTTTCCAGGTCCTGGGCCAGACGGCTGCAGTTGTAGATGACCGCGCCAAGCTCCTTCACCTGCAGGGACAGGGGCGGGGGCCACGGGGAGCAAGGCGCCCTGGGACTGGGGAGCCAGCGACAGCCAGCGGCTGGGCAGTGTCACCTGAGAGGGGCGTGTGCAGAGCTGGCAGGGGCCAGGCCCTGTTTTTCCTGGCCACTGTACTTCAGAGGTAAAGAAACACATTATTCCACAATAATAATAATAATAATGTGAAAACGCACGGAAACACAAAGATGGAAATTAAAACCATCATTAGGTATAACCACTTGGCGGTGGAGCAATCGCCTAGCACGCGTGAAGCCCTGGGTTCCAGTCCTCAGCACCACACAGGCAGAGAAAGCCGGAAGTGGTGCTGGGGCTCAGAGTGGCAGCGTGCTCGCCTGGAGCGCTGGGGGTTGAGCCCAAGGCTTTGTGCAGGCGGGTGGGCGCTTTGACCAGGGAGCCAGATCACCAGCAGCACCTGCTTTTTTGACAATTTTTGTGTGGTGCCGTGGGCAGAGCCCAGGGTTTCGCATAGTCCACGCCCAGGCCCTCCTGTGGGGCCCTGCTCCAGGCCTGTGATGCGTCTGCAATGCGTGGACTGTGCGTGACACCGCATCAGCACCTTCCTTAAATGTTCCTCCACACTGTGATTGAGGGGCCGGGCTCCGGGCTGGTGTGGCGATCATGGCCACGTGACCACTCCACACCCGTGGTGGAGACTCTGAGGACACCAGGCCCAGGCCTCCGCGGGGAGGGGGAGCTGGGGAGGCCCGCTCGGCCTTGGGTCTTTGGACTCACCTGGGTCAGCGACCGCCAGTCCATGTTGGCACTGCCCAGGTAGACGTGCTGCCTGTCCACAATCCAGAATTTGGAGTGCAGGACACCGCCGGTGAGCGTCTTCATGGGCACCTGCCGGACGCGGGCACCTGGGGGAGGGGAGCCACGCTGAGTGCTGGCGCCCGCCTGCGGGGGAGCCTGGTCCTCAGGTGGCAGCGCTGCCCAGGGCCGTTTCTGCCCCCCCCCTCCCCCCGTGCAGAGCGGGAAACAGAGGCACAGCCCGGCCCGGGACGTCTCGGGCACTTGTAATGGCTGTGCCCGGGGCTCCCTGGCCGGCGCTCCTGGCTGGGCCGTGTGAGGGTCGTTCCCCCCCCCCCCCCGACCCCAGTGAGGTCAGCTGGACGGGGCGCGGGCTCCGCCCTCCGCAGGCCTCCCAGGCTCGCCTGGCCGCCGCTGGTCTGGGGCTTCACGCCGAGGTGCCCCCAGCGCCTGAGGGCGCGAGCCCCTACCTCGGGCAGCCAGGACGTGCAGATCCGTGGACTTCCCGGCCGGGGTCGGGCTGCTGGTGGCCACTTCCAGGGAGACGTTCCTGGCCAGCAGACGCTGCAGCTTCTGCAGCACAGCCTCCCCCTGCAGAGCCAGGCCGGCCATGAGGGGCCGCCCCAGCCCGCCCCACCGTGGGCCCTGTAGCCCAGGAGGGACCCAATCCAGATGACCCTCGACCGGGAGCGGAATGGCCGCCGGGGACTAGCCCGGGGCTCGGCCGACTGTGCCGGGCCTTCCCGAGGGCTCAGCCCCCGCCTCACCACCAGAGGAACCCCGGGCCCTCCAGTCTCGGGGGCGGGAGGGGAGGGGGCGGCCCGCGGCCGGGGGGGGTGAACCTGCTGGGAGGACGTGTCGTGGACCCCGATGTCTGGCCCGGTGAGGGTCCAGTAGTACGAAGCCACCTGGATGCTCTCCTGGGCTGTGTCCAAAAGCTGCAGCCAGGCCCGGGCCAGGGGCCGGCCGGAGGGGCTGCCGGCCGGAAAGGGCAGGTCCTGGGGGATGCTTTCGACGAGGACGAGCCTGGGGAGCACGGAAAGGGCCGAGGACGATTCCCAGAGCTGCCTGTGGCCGGAGCCAGGGGAGCCGCCCCGGGGTGCGGGGTGCGGAGGGGGGCAGGGCGGATCTGAGCCCCTGAGCGAGTTTAACGAGGAGCCTGAGGGACAGGGTCACCCCACCCCTGGGGGAGCACCCACTCCTGAGAGGCTCTGGGTTCCGGGCCCCAGAGGGGGCGAGGCGTGGCTGGGGAGCAGCAGCACCCCAGGAGCGGAAGGACTTTGGGAGTGCTCAGGTCCACACCCCCGTGCCGACAGCCCTGCCTCCTGCACTCCGCCGGGCACAGCTGGCGGGGCCCAGCCGGGCACACGGGCCCGCGACACTCACCGGCAGGAGTCTGTCTGCCGCCCGGCCGCTCCTCCCAGGGCTGTCGGGGCCGGCCCGGCGCTTCCTTACGGCCCGTGCGGGGCCAGGTGAGGAGCGGGGCCGCGGGGCCCAGGAGCAAGGCGAGAGCCACGCAGCCGAGCCCCAGGGCCGCCAGCACTCCAAACACCTGCAGGGAGAGCGCCCCGCGAGGCTGCCGGCCCGAGGGCGCCAAGGC